>NW_021635459.1:0-146610 GCF_004799145.2 Neltuma alba
ATGAATTTGGGACTTTTTGGATGCTAAATAAATGGTAAAAAACTGATTAGGAAGCAAATGGAATTGGTTAGGATAATTTTAAAAATTATTTGGTCACATAATACCTAATTTCTTGCCCCCTATTAGGAAAAAAATAGCTAAGGGCTTCAAAAATTCCATTTATTTTCATGATAAATCCCTATTTATTCCAAAAGTGTGATCTAAAAGTTTTGGGAATTTTTCAAGACCTCTAGCTATTTATTTTATATTTTATCCGAAATCGGGTCTTTACTGATAGGAATTCAGAAGGAAATTCCCCATAAATTATTTCCTACATTTTGGATGCTTGGAAACAATTTTATAAATTTATATATATTCATAGGGAGTGTATCCATATTTTTCCTTGAATTTTTGGAGTCCTCAGGTAATTAAAATAATTATATCACTTTAATCCCCTTTTATTTTTCCCTATTTTCCCAAAAATTATTGTTTGGGAATTTTCACCAAAATTTATTTTTGGCCATTATCACTCCCAAAACATCATAGGTGACTCAAAAACCCCTAATTCCACATTCTTCTATTTCTAGGGAATTTTTTAGAACCTTTCTTGAAATTAATGTTTTGCCCCTAGGGACCCGATAAAGTTGGCTTCGTCCCATTTTGGGTTTCTATACTTTACTCATACCTTATACTTATTAATCATGTCTCATTTCTCACATTCCCATTACTAGGGTTTTAAATTTTGGGATGTTACACCATGACTAGATGCTACATCGCCTTAACGTCCAATAAAGCTAGGAAGAGAGGAAAGAGGGTGATGGAGGAGGATCCTGAGGAGGAGGTAGCTGAGGGTGGCTCTAGTTTTAACCTTCCCTCCTTGAGTGAACAGATTGTTGCTCTTAGTCAGCAGGTGACTAGTTTGAGCGAGGAACTCCAGGAGCAAAGAGCCTTTTCTCTGTCTAATGAGTGCAAAAGGCAAACGTTCTTGGATCCTTTGGTGTTGCAAATGGCCAGAGCTCAAATGTCCCTTTTCCGTCGGGTTATGAGCAAGCTTTTTGACAGAGTTCCATTCCTGCCACAAGTTACTTTAGTGAGGGTTCAGGATAGTCTTCTGATGCCGCTGCTACTGTTGATGCTGAAATGGGAGAAGAGAATGTTGAAGCAGGAGAAGATGTTGGGGCAGAAGAGGGAAGAAGAGAGGAGGAAGATCGAGAGTTTTGCTGTTAGAAGTCTCCTATTTTCTATTTGTTTTTGTGTTTTTCTTTTGTTCTGTTGCTTTGTCCTGGGAATTCTGTACTTAAACTGAATCTTTTGATGTGTTTCAAACTTTCCTTGAATGGTTGGGTTATCTTTTGCTTATTCTTGTGGTTGTTGCTGCTCTCTTCCCCTTTTCCCTTTGATTTCTTGCGGAGGGAGTTATTTGAGATTTGTTGCATTACTCCTGTTTGTTTCAATTTTGAAATTAATTTTTTTTTCAAAATCTAATCGTTCATCATCATTCTTCAACTTTGAATTGATTTTAGATGGTAAATTGCTATGAATTGGATCATCTTTAGCTGTTTTGATGCTTGCTGAGAAGGTTTTACTTGTTAAATTTGGCCAGGCTTTGAAAATTTTTGTTTTGGTAACATTCTGTGACCTTAGGTCACAACCTCATTACTTCAGGTCACGACTTGAGAGGTGTCTTTGACAAGGGAAGGCTTTCTATGTCTTTAGGTCATGACTTTACTGATTTTAGGTCGTGACCTCCCCTTTTCTTCATACTTGTTGCACTCTATGTCTCCAGGTCGCGACCTTGCTGATTTCAGGTCGTGACCTGACTCCTATTTCTACGCACCACTTTCTTTCTCTTTGCTTTTTCCAATACTATATAGAAGGAACCTTTTTAAGCTATCTTTGCATGTTTTTCAAGTAAATTATTACCTTTAATCTAACCTCATTACATCAAATAGTTTTTCTTGAAAACCATGGCCATCCTACTTTTAAGAATTCTGGATTTTGAAAGTGTTTTCTCTAAGACTTTATGGCTACTTTTGAGATCAAAGTATGTTCTTAAGTGATTATTTTGATCTTTTTAATCGCCATCCTAAGGGTTGCTTTTGTGATAAGTGTCCTAACGCCTCGTGACTAATGCATGTTGATTGAAACTTTTTGTATGAGCAACTGAGATATCAAACCCTCGTAAGAAGGATATTCTTGAGCCTTAATTCCTATATTGAGTGATTATTCATGTGGTTTGCATTCTCTAGAACTTGTTTTAACTCTTGGTTAAAATTACATGTGTATTTATAATTTTGAGTATGATTGAGGCATTCTTTTCTACACCTTTTTATCCAAACATAATCCAAAAACATCTATCCGTTGTTCAACCCTTTTGATGTTGCACTTCCTTCATTCCGTCTATCATTACAAGTATTTGAATTACGATTTTAATTGAGTTTATTTCATCTTGATAATTGTGTTTTCCTAACCTTCATGGGTTTTTATTGCGAATCTTAGTTTTGAAGGGGAAAAAAAGAAAAGAAAAGAGAAGAAAAGAAAAAATATATATATATAATGTAAATAAAGAAGTGTATGTGTATGTACATAAGCTATAGCAACAAAATGAAGTTGAGTAAAGTTTTCCCTTTGTGGTAGAGGTTAGGATCTGAACTTCCTTGTTTAAGAGTAGATGATATTTGACTCATATTACTTTAATTCTTGACACTTGATTTCACTATATTTCCATTCTATCTAGCCTTTCCATCATTACAACCTTAAAAGTCCTCTTGATTCTTTACATGAATGCTGAATAGTAGTGGAGATTTAGAGTTATTACAAGCTTAAGGTAGGATATTTGCTGCTTGAATTTTGAGAGAAAAGAACCCCAATGAGGAGAGATGAGTGAATTAAACACTTATACATGCATTTAGAGTCAATTGCACCTTGTATCTAATTACTTGGCATTATTCATGTTATCACTTTTGTCTTCCTAAAGGATGTTGATCGATTAGCTCTTGAGATCATTTTTGAGCATGCTAGTTTCCTTGATTGCACCTGTACCTTCTTTGGAATGATTAAAGTCTTTGTCCAGAAGTACAAAGTTTTAAGTGTGGGGCAGTGATAAAACCCAATCTTTATATGGTTTTCTTAAGTGTTTTCTGATGTTTTGCAACATTTTTACCGTCATTAGGCATGCATTTACATCCTTTTGATTATATTGATTCATGCATTGCATTCTGTCGTTTAAAGGGTAAAAAGAGTCATTTTTCTTTTCTTAATTGTAACTGCTTTGATCTGTAATTAGTTAGTCTTTACAGAGCTCTTTGTTGTCATTTCCAGGCAATTGGAGAAGGATTTAAGACCCAAAATGGGGCATGGATAGAGTCACAAAGTCATAAGAGTCAAAACGCAAGATTTGAGGGTTCTGTGTCCCCAGGTCGCGACATGACTTACTGAGGTTGTGACCTAGATGCTCTTAAGTGAAGCTATTCATTTTGGAGCCAAGCCAAGACTGATTGTGCCTCTCTGTCCCTAGGTCATGACATGTGTTACACCTTACTATTGGATCAACTTATGGTTCAATTAGAACCATTTTAGGCCATATTAGATGGTCTTGGGTTCAAAAATACATTTAGGACGCTGGTTTTTAGATTTTTACTGTTCATATGGTAAAATCTAGTTTTTTGTATCAACTTCGAAAATTTATAACTTAATCTAAGAAAAAATGAAATGAAGTGGTTCAAAATTCTGTGGAAAGCTCCTTAAATCCTCTTTCAAGGAAAAATAATCTTGGGAACCAAATCCATTTGAGAAAATGTCAGGTTTTTGTGGAAGTCACCACTGTCCTTTTGGTAAAAATCCCTTTTTCAAATTTTGAACCCTAAATTTGAAAAATCATCAAAAATTGCATAGTTATCCATTTTTAACGTGCTACCTATCAAATTGAAGCTTAGGATGTGATCTATGTGCAACCAAATTTTTTGATTTAAAACATTCGAGAATTTAATCAAAACATAGCTTTAAGTCGATAGTTCAGTTAGGGTTACAGCACTAACCATGCATACTCATACATAACCAAAATAGATTGTTTCTCATGATTCCACCATCATATTTACCCTTGTATTGGTAGGTTCCCTTTGGATGATTCAGGTTCTAAAATGTTGGATTATTTTGGAAGGGTGAGATTTCAATGAAATCACAATAGCAAGAATAACCAACCATAACATCAACATGCATTAATTACAAGCATTCTAACTTTTTACTATTAGCAAGGAACTACTTAACCTCATACATGTAGCACTCTAACATACAATTGCTAAGGCACTTAAAGCAACGAGCATAGCTACACAATCATCATCATCATCATCATTTAGCTCAACCATATAATAGCACATGAAATTGCATAGTAATCAATGCAACCATCAACATTAAAGTTAATTAAATCTTACTACCTTGATCCAAAAGCTCTTTGCTTCTTTAATCATCTTCCTCTCCTCCACAAATATTAAACCCTAACATAATAATCAATAAAAGGGGTAGCAAGATTACCAACCAAACCATATAAAAATCAATAACCAAACTCAAGTAACCCTTTAGCCCTTAAAGCTTTAATCTTTGTTCTTTAACTTTAGAGTTTTGTTTCCTTAAACTGTAAAAATCCTCTCTTGGTTTATTCCTACATGATTTTTCATGTAGATTCCAAATATTCACTTGGATTTAAGAAAATAAAACTCCTTTTTCTAGATTTAAACTGACTGAATGCCTCAGGGTTTAGGTTCCAAAAATTACAATTTTGATTCTAATGCTTCCAACACTTGTTTCTTAGGTTTATCCTACACCATTTTTCATTTTGAACACTATGGAAGCATCAAAGCATTGAACAAATTATCCTAGGCTCTAGTAATCATCTTGACTGAACAGTACCTCTTGGGTTTCAACAAAGAAATCTTTTTAGAAATAACACACAATAACTTGAAACCACTTGGAATAATTATGATTCGAAGTATTCTAACATGTTTGAACAACAAAACTTCCTCCCTTATACAAAGCTCATTTCTGCCAGTACCCAACAAGGAGGAAAACTAGAAATTTCAACCATACAACTCAAGAGAATCAAGCAAGGAACAACATACTAACCTTAACTCCAAGCTTACTTGATCCAAGTTGGTTGCTTTCTCCTTGAACACACCTGAAGCTTTCTCTTGCTCACTCTTTATCCCTCTTGGCCAAACCATCAAGTCTAAAAGTAGGGAGAGGAGAGCTCTCTCTTAATGACAAAATATCTCAACAACCACATTTAATGAAAGTCCTAGTGTCGATCCTCTACTTAATCTGGCATTCTCTTTCTTAACTAACTAAATCCAAATGAAATTAATTACCAAAATTCAAAATCCTCTCCATTTAAGGCTTAACACTTGGCAAATTTGAAAACTCTCCATTAGGGGCTTGACAAGTGGCAAAATGTGGGCCATTTGAAGTGCCGGAGTCTAGTCTTTATTTTATCAGTGCACTTTTACTCCGGGTTTAATTTCTTTTCTATAATTACAGTACTCTGGCCTTTGTAATTATTTTTTGTCAGATCCATAATTTATTCTCCTCATTTTTCTTTTTCCAAAATGCCCTTTTTATCTAAATCTCAATTTCCCATTAATTACATAAAAGAAAACCTAATTTCCTTCTTATTAGTGATTTTCCACTTTCCAACTGAATTAGGAAAATCTTGGATATTTGATGGTCTCCTTTTAATTCCATAATCTCTTATAGTTCCTTGAAACATCATAGAAATTTTCTTGGAATTTTATTGTGCTTAAAAATATTTATTTGGAATTTTCCAAATAAAAGACCTTAAACTAGCCTAAATCACCCTCAAATTCCTTTGTAATTTTTTCAAGAGTAATTTGGTCATAAAACCAATTATACATCCTCATATAATTCTCAAGGAGTATTATCCTTATTAATCCTTAATTTTCTTAGGCTTAGAAATATTTTTTCATAATTATTTTTGATCAATTTTTCTTAATTAGTCAAACTTTCATAATTGACTTGGAAAATCATAATAATTATTTTCCACCAAGTTCTTCTCTTTCTTCTTATCCTTTTTGGCCCTTAAATGTTTAGGAATATCCTTATTCCTAATCACCGTATTACTGGATGTGACATTTCTCCCTCCCTAAATAAATTTCGTCTTTGAAATTTAAAGTGTACGTTAATAGAAAAGTTCATGATACTTTTCCTTCATTTCAGTCTCCATCTCCCACGTAGCTTCTTCAATTGGGAGACATGGAAAACATCCTGAATTTGGCTCAAATTTGGGAGAAGGACAACTTGTAAGCTACTAGTCCAGTCTTGGACAAAATTTGAAACAGTCCAATGTACTTTAGACTCAATTTCTTAGTCTTTAGGGATAGACCAACTCCCGTAGTTAGTGATACTTTGAGAAAAACGTGATCACTAGTCTCAAACTCTAACGATCTCCTTCTAGCATCTGTTTAGCTCTTTTGTTTGCTTTGCACCGTTAGGAGTCTTTGTTGAATGGCCTTAATCTGCTAGGAGATCTGATTTGTTATATTAGAACCATAAATACTTCTTTCACTAAGCTCGGTCCAGTATAAGGGAGATCTACATTTCCTCCTGTAAAATGCTTCGTATGGAACCATTTTGATACTTGAATGGAAACTGTTATTGTAGGCAAATTCAGCTAACAGTAAGTATGTATCCCAGTTACCGTCAAAATCAAGCACATATGCCCGCACCTTATCTTCTAATGTCTGAATCGTTCTTTCTGTCTGCCCATTTGTTTATGGATAGTAGACTGTACGGAATCTGAGAGTAGTATCTATTTCTTTCTGTAAGGACCTCTAAAACTTCAAAGTAAATTTTAGTCTTGGTCCAACATAATATTGCTTGGGACACTAAGTAGCTTAACAATTTCCTCAACTTTATCTTCCATTTCTGCTGGACTTAGTGCATTCTTGCCAAAATAGCTAACATTTCTGGCTTTCGCACTCTCTTACATTACTTGTCAGGAGGCACCTATCATCAGACTACTCTTGCCCGAGCACACTTAACTGAATAGTACTGACAGGAATCTGAGGCACTGATTCTAATAGGCTTAAACCCTGGTACTTCACTATTTGAGACCCTTTTTGTTCTATCTTTGGTTGAGTCTTTTAGCTTACATTATTGACTCTAGCCTCATCTTAAAGATCTATCCGTCAATACTTAGTCTGTCACTGTATCACAAGGAGTTCTTCTTGCATCTAGAGCTAGCTTGAATGTCTCTTTTTTAGGTCTTATGGCTCTAATTCTGTTAACTCTAGCTTTCCTTTGTTAATCGGAAGGAAATTGAGCCTAACCTAATCAATAATAAGGTTATCTGGGAGGAAGTCATGGATACTCTCTCAGTAGTTGTTTCCTGAAGGAGGTTTCTATATCTCAAACTCATCCCTGGTCCTTATCTTCCCCAAGAGGTACTATACTCTCATTTTTATGGCTTAGCCACTTCTTTTAGGCTCACTCTACCATGACCTCGAGAGTTGTTGTGCTCTACCATGAGCCTTTTCAGGATTCACTATAACCCTGGAATACTATCATTAGTCTGAGCTACATTAAGATCTCTGGGAGACACTAAACCATAGGACTAAGTAAAGTCACCTTAGTTGGTCACGTAACTGATAATTCCCTAAAACTGTTCCAAGACCCAATACCATTCTTCTAAGCCTCATGTCAATTCCCTAGGCACCCTATTTGTCTCTTGAGATGCCTAAGCCAATCTACCTTAGGAGTTTTCTTACTCCTCCAGCTGTTCTTACCATCTCTCAACTATTTTAGAACGGTACACAGAGAGGGCTTATGCAACTTCCCTTTCCTCCTCTTTACTTTTCAGTATAAGCATACTCTAACACGCATAATGCCTGGCATTTCCATGCAAGGAGTACAAGCTCTTACTAGTTGCTATGTCTGTAGTATGCCATCCAGACATCTTATCCCTAAAAGAAGGTGCCTCTCTTTCTGTTCGCAGCTGATTCTGGAAGTCACAGGGAGAGGACTTATAAGGTTCTTCTTCTTTTTACTTGCTCTAGTCCTATGCTAAGCTCAAGGACATTTAACCCTAGCTTTGTTCTTGGCTAGTCATGCTTCCATTGGGTGAAGTCAACTCCACTTGCCTTGCCTTGGCTACTTCCTTTTCCCGTTCAGATAAAGTATCTTGCTCTATCAAGGGTAACATCAATTCTGACTTGGAAGACTAGTTCCCACATTCTTTAGCAAGACTCTTGGCCAAGACCTTATCCCCTGAAAAAAGGTACCTCTTAACTTAACCCTAAGTGACTGAGCATCTCTTAACATCATCGGGAACATGCTAACCTCTTAAGCTAGTTCCCTACACAGCTATGAGTCTCGTTCTCTTCTTCTTGATCCCTAAGAAATTTCACCAAGACTATCTATCTTGAGTTTACTATCTCTAAGTTCCTATTTATCTATTCGAGACTTGAAATGGCTACTCTATCTGGTGCCCCAGGCCTAACGAAGCTGTGAGAGTTTGTCCAACTTAGGTGGCCACTATACCTTCTCAGTGGTGTATAGACTCAACCCTTAATTGTCTTGTTCAACTCCTTATCTTTGCTCTTCCTCTTAAGGGGGAATCTGATAACACTAAATAGTGGCTACCTCTCTCTTTATTATCTTTACTAATCTTACTCTTTGCGACCTCTGAGAGTTATTGTGTCTTGTTGAGATATCTCCTCAACATCTAAGGGTTATTGTGTTTGTTTATCATGACCAGAATCCTTGTTTGCAGTGATGAAAGTTACCACCTCCTCTGGTAATCACTTCTGTATTCGTTCATCACCACCAATTTTCTTGGTTCATCATGACAAAACACACTTTTCTCTTAACCTCTACTAGTCTTACCTAGCTTTGTTTATCGTAGCATTGCCTACTCGGGCTTCTGTTATGAAGTTTAATCCTAACTTTCAGATTCATCTCGATTTCTCTTGGTAAGATTAGGGTTTTGTCCTTGCTGTTATGGGACGACAACCAATTCAATCCTATTACTACATCAATTTCATGAAAGGCGTACATATCAAATCTAAGATTGTATAACAGTGTTCATAACCAAGCCAAGTCTGTTAACACAGGCATACGAGATAAAAGAATGACTAGTACCCGAATCAAACATTACAATCATTAGGGAATTGTTAATCATGATCGTACCTTGGATCATTTCTAGAGATTTCCAAGCTTCTTCCCCTGTGAGGGCAAACACTCATCCTTGAGCGTGCGGTCGTGGTTTCTATGTGTTCTGCGGGCATTCTCTTGAAAAATGTCCAAGCTTGCCGTACGTGTAGCAAACATTCTGTCCAATCATACAGGTATGTCACAGTGATTCTTGCCACATTTTGCATATTCCTTGCCCTTCAGTGGCTTGCCGCCTTTCTTATTCTTGCGGTTATCCTATGGCCTCTCTCTCTTCTCATTTACATTAGAAGAGGTGCCACTCTGACCTCCCTGACCTCCCTTCTCCATCGTGGGAGTAGATTTTCCCATCAAATGATGGTTCAAACTATTCTTCATGATTTGGCAGGCTTTAATTGTCTTGTTGGAGTGCTCAAACTACCTGGGGGCAGTAATCTCTTTTAAGTACAACTTCAGTCCTCTGACCATCTTCTCGGTCATCCACCTCTCATCATCCCAGTAACAGAGATAGCTGGAGTAGTAAGAGAGATGGATAAACTTAGACAGGTACTCGTCAAATGGCTTGTCATGTTTTTGCTTCAAGGTCAGGAATTCTGCTTCCCTCTCGTCTCTGACTGATCTCAGGAAGTACTTTTCATAGAACTACTCTAGGAACACTTCCTATGTCACCCTCATGTTCTAAGTATCAAAATAAGTTTGGTATTCTTCCACCAGTGGTCAGTGTCTTTCTCTAACTTATAAATTGCCATCTGGGCTTTCTGCTCAGTTGGGCAATCTAACACTTTAAAGATCTTTTCCAAGCGATTAATCTAGTGTTCTACTGCTTGGACGTCAAACACATTGCCAAATGATGATGGGTTATGTTTACAGAAATGAGTCATCCACTGCTGGATGCTGTCAGGGTCTACTACTAGCATTGCTAGTCTAGGTAACTATTCTGATGCTTGCACCACGGAGGTTTCTTCCTCTGGCTACCTCCTGTTGAGGTTAACCATTGTTATTGCTACTGATACAGCCATTACGGCGTATCTTTCTTGTTCTTGGTAAGCTTGTGCCGCCCTCATGTCCTTAATGGTCTTTTACTGTTGCTTTAGGTGATCCAAAATTAACTATAGTGGATCGGGAGGGGCCCTTGCGTCGTGAATAGAGGGTCTCTCTAGCGAAGGATTTTTTCGGGTTCTAACCATCATGCTAACTAAATAGATAGTATAGGAAAGGAACAAGAAGTAAACAATATGCTTGAATTTCACTTAACAAAATATGCATACATCATATAATGTTTAAGCATCAATCATTAGTAATGTAGTTCAAACGTACATAAAACCAAGCAATGTTAGTTTAACCTACTATGGTTAGTTGTGCCAAAATAAGTCCTACGTTAGTGTTATGAGGATCCAACTGTCTAAAAGTAGTGAATCATAATAAAGCTTTCAAGGCTCTAGATCCAATTCTCTATACTAAATCCCTATATCTGATCCAGATGACAGAACTCATGCACCTGTAAGGGTGTATATGGAAGCATTTCCATCATCGTATAAATCCAGTCTTTAGCATCTAGATAAGGATTACCCAATCCATGAGTCTAATATAACACCTTCACTCCTTGAAGGTAATCTAGTTAAATTTTGGGTCTTGCTAATCCTCATCTTTCTTGATATGATAACCCAAGAATTCCAACTTCTCTCTTAGCTGATCTTGACTACGGATCTCAAGCTCTGTTGGAACAAGGATAGGTACTGCAGGTACCGGGGGGTACTGGTGGTACAGTACTAGGGCCAGTTATGTCACTTAGGTGGGAGCCTAGAAAGAAAGGCTAACTAGGCTCAGAAAAGTCGAACCTAGAAACATGTGGTGGCAAACTTGGAACTAGTACACATTCCACTCAAAAACCAAACCCAAGGAGTCTCCCTAAACTCGATGCTAGGTTAGACCCTTTGATTGAGTGTCCTGGGTGAGCATTTTTCAACCACTCCTTCAAGTCTTCCTTTTTTATCATCAAATATTTACCCCTGTAGGGTGCCTCTCCTTGGTTCACTGAACTCTCTGGCTTAGCATCCCAATCCATGGTATTCTCCATCTTGATTCCTGCAAAATATGTCAATTTTCCCTTCAACTGACACATTATCTAGGCAAAGTGTTCTATCCTATGCCAGAACCTCTGTTCTAATACCAAACATGTTACACCATACTATCGGATCAACTTATAGTTCAATCAGAACCATTTTAGATCATATTGGATGGTCTTGGGCTCAAAAATATGTTTAGGATGCTGGTTTTTAGATTTTTACTGTTCATATGGTAAAATCCAATTTTCTATGTCAACTTCGAAAATTCATAACTTAATCTATAAAAATCAAAATGGAGTGATTCAAAATTTTGTGGAAAGCTCTTTGAATACTCTTTCAAGAAAAAATAATCTTAGGAACCAAATCCATTTGAGAAAGTGTTAGGTGGTTGTGGAAATCACCACTATCCTTTTGGTAAAAATCCATTTTCCAGATTTTGAACCCTAAATTTGAAAAATCATTAAAAATTGCATAGTTATCCATTTTTAACGTGCTACCTATCAAATTGAAGCTCAGGACATGATCTGCATGAATACCAAATTTCATGATTTAAAACGTTTATGAATTTAATAAAAACATACCTTCAAGTTGACAGTTCAGTTAGGATTATAGTACCAACCATGCATACTCATACATAACCAAAATAGGATTGTTTCTCATGATTCCACCACCATATTTACCCTTGTATTTGTAACATCCAAAATTTTGAGCCTAGAAGTACCAGAAATAGCCTGGATTGAATAGGCTACTAGACCCCTTTTGAGCAAAGTCCCAAAGATGAGAAAGGAAGGCAAAGCAGTTCAGGGACTAACTGCAAAGTAAAAGTTTTAAGGGGCTAAAGTGTAATCAAAGTTATAGGCTTTAGTAAAGTCTTGAAGGCCCAGAGAGAGAAAAGAGGCTAGACACAGGCCAAAGGTTAAGTTAGAAACCTCAAAGAGAGGATTGTATTAAGTCCAGTCCAAGTAGGGACTAAATTGTAAATCCAGAAAGTTATGACCAACAGGGGTAAAAATGAAATAGTATACGGAGAATTCCAAGAAAATCCCAAAAAAATGGGAAATAATATTCTAAGACTCTTCTGTGAAGAAAAAAAGACGAAAATACCCCTAAGACAGCTTAAATGGAATTTTTGAGGTTATGACCGGTAAAAAGTATACCGTTTAAGGTAATTGTTTGAGATAGCAAGAGACCTCAAAAATGTATACAAAAATAAGGTTAAATGGTTGAAAGTTTGTAATAATTTATAAAATTAGTCCTGCAACCAAAAGGCCAGTGGAGTGGCTTTAATAAATTAAAGAACCGGTTTTGCCGATAAAAGGGTATTTTGGTAAATGAATTTTTATGCAAGGTTTAAAGGAAGTGTTATGGCATAAGAAAATTCATAGATATTCTCTAGAATTAAAGGAAATTTATGAAGCAGATAGAAGAATTTTTTGAGCTCCAGAAGGCCATAAAGGAAGCTAGAGAAACGTGGGCTAAGTAAATTCGGAGGAATTAAGTTTGATCCAACGGCTAGAATCTAATCTCCCATCTCCTCCACCACTTTTATGACACTTGGCATCTTCTAGAAGGTTGAGGTAAGCATGATGCAAGAAGATGATGCAATGATGATGTAAAAGTCAACTTGAAGTTCCAAAATTGCCCTTACCCTTTCTATTAGCCACCAAGGGCATTTTGGTCCATTCAAGCCAAATTTTTGGCTATAAATAGGCACTCCCTCCCCTCATATTTCAGCCAAGCAAGGTACTATAGGGGAACTCTGCCGCTCTTGCATCTAGAGAGAGAAAGAGCTATTTCTAGTGAGAGAAAGTCCACCTAAGTTCAAGCTTCAAGATCAAGGTATGTGGTGGCTATAGCATCTGATTTGATACCTATTTCGAATTATTTACTGTTCATATCTGATTCTAAAATTTTTATGCTTAAAGTACACTCTGTGAGCTTTAAATCCATGGGTAGAACAGTTCATTTGGATATGTGTACGATTTATGGTGATTTTTCAAAGTTAGGGTTTGAAATCTGGAAACAGTGTTGAACTTTTGGAAGAGTTTTGAGTTCCGTACAATTCCGGTACTGTTCAGCATAGAATTGGTTCCTGAAACTATTTTTCCTTTAAATTTAACTTAAGTATCTTTCAGTGAGACTTGGAACCACTCAGTTTCAATTTTTATGGAATTAATTATTAATTTTCAAAGTTGAGCAAAAATTCTGGAGTTTCTGCGTGAACAGTACCCGCGAACCAAAATTTTCAGATTTGATATTCTTGAATCTAAGGCCATCTAAAGTAGTCCTAATTGACAAGAAATGGATCATAAGGATGGGAAATGATGAGATTTATGTTAGAAAAGCTAGAAAGAAAACTCTAAGACTAAGAGGAAGGGTTGAGGTTCAAGAGAGATAGTCTTGAACTTTATGTAATCTAGTGGTCCTAATGGATTGTATGATCATTATGGTTATGTTTAGGACCTTTGGAACATCCAAGAGGATATTTGGTGATGTTGACCGAATGCCCACATGGTTGGAAAGTCAAGGGAGTCAAAGGAAAAGTAAGAGGAAAGCTTGAGGTGCAAGGTAGTGAACTTACCTATTGTCATTGCTTGATGTTGTATGCTTGTGTGTTGCCGTGTACATGTTATTGAATGTTATTGTGAAATGTTTTAGCTGCTGTAATTGCTATTCATGATGAGTAGATTATGTCTCCATGGCCATGCATCAAGAAGTTAGATTTGAGCATGCTAATATGTCACTAATTAACAAGAGAATAAACAAGTTACGTGTAGTGCATTAGCATCCATCTAGCATGATTATGTGGTATTGTTTGCTACTGAGATTCCCCTAAATCTCCCCCTCCCTAACCAACCATATAGGTCAATCATCAATGGGCAATAATGGCATGAGAAGCAAGGAGAAGAAAGTGGAGAATTATTGATGTCAATGAATGATATTATTATTCATTGTGTAATTCTCTTATTATGTAATTTATGTTATGGATGCATATGATGCCATGTATTTAATTATAATGCTTATGGCATGTATAGAAATGTATGAGCATGAATGGAAAAGAGTAAGCCCATGTTATGTATGCCAAAGAAATAAAAAGAATTTAAGTAAAGAGATGTTAAGGGATAAAACATAGGTCCTGGAGCAGCGAGTTTGTAGCCCCAGTTTGACCTATCAAACGAATAAGTTAAGTCACGAGATTTAGTAGGCTTATAGTACACGTCCCAAAATTTAAAATGAGAGGTATATCACCTCCATTGGATGTATACATAAGGAGATACGAATTTCCAAAGTTGAGGCACAGAATCTGGAAGGTCCAGATTTTACGAAATGAACAGTAATATCTATTGATTTAACTGTACAAATTGGACAAGGATAAGTCTAATTGGATATTTTTTCCTAAAAGAGCATCGAAATAGCTTTCAGTAGAATTTTAGATCACCTCAATACAATTTAAATGGAATTAGTTATGAATTTTTGAAATTGGCCCTATAATCTGGAAATTTAACAGTGAATAGTAACCCGAGTAGTTATGTTAAAACTTTAAATCCACGGGTTTGTGCCATGATCTGCTTGAACCGTAACGCTTACAAATGTGTACTCTGAGGGGTTAAAGGTAGGATATTTCAGTATTGGCAGCTTCCATTTGGATGATTTGGACCCTAAAATTTTGAATTATTTTAGGAGGGTGAGATTTCAATGAAATCCCAGTAGCAAGAATAATCAACCACAATATCAACATGCATCAATTACAAGCATTTTAACCTTTTGCTATTAGTAGGGAACTACTTAACCTTATACATGTAGCACTCTAACATGCAATGGCCAAGGCACTTAACACAAGGAGTATAGCTACACAATCATCATCATCATCATCATCATCATCATCATTTAGCTCAACCACATAATAGGACATGAAATTGCATAGTAATCAATGCAACAATCAACATTAATGTTAATTAAACCTTGATCTAAAAGCTTTTTGCTTCTTTGTTCTTCTTCCTCTCCTCCACAAATACAAATCATAACATAACAATCCATAAAAAGGGTAGCAAGATTACCAAACAAACTATATAAAAATCAATAATGAAACTCAAGTAACCCCTTAACCCTTAAAGCTTTAATCTTTGTTCTTTAATTTTAGAGTTTTGTTTCCTTAAATCCTAAAAATCCTCTCTTGGTTCATTGCTACATGATTTTTCATGTAGATTCCAAATATGCACTTGGATTTAAGAAAATAAAACTCCTTCCCAAATTCAAACTGACCGAATGCCTTAGGGTTTAGGTTCCAAAAATTACAACCTCAATTCTAATGCTTCCAACACTTGTTCCTTAGGTTTATCCTACACTATTTTTCAATTTGAACACTATGAAAGCATCAAAAAATTGAAAAACTCATCCTAGGGTCTAGTTATCATTTTGACCAAACAGCACCTCTTAGGTTTCAACAAAGAAATCTTTTTAGAAATAACATACAACTACTTGAACTGTCACACCTTAAGTTTATACCAATTAACTTGCCTTACAAAGCATTTGGTATCACTTTTGAAGACTGCAAGTTATGAAAAATCAAGTTTGAAAATTTTCTTCTTCGGATTACTATTCATTGTAACCCTAAAATGTGGTAAACTTTGAAAATTCATAACTAATTGTAGAAAAATCGAAATCGAGTGATTCCAAGTTCTATGGAAAGCTCTTTGGATAAAATTTTGAGAAAAAATAGTTTCGAACTGATTGCCTTGAAATTCAAGCCCAGTTTTCTTTGAAATATTTATTGTTCATTTGGTATTTTTGGATTTTTACCTTATCTTTACCTAACTTTGGAAAGGCATAACTTTCTACTCGGTTATCAGAATCGGGTAAACTACCTCTCATTTTAAAGACAAAAATCAGATCTCTTTGGTCACCAAATTTCATAACCTAACTCACTTATTTCCTCAAATGGTCATTGGTCAAACTTTAGTCTATTTTAGTTGACTGGTTACCCCCTTGAAAGGGTAAATTAACTTAATTGACCATTTATCATCATAACATACTCTCATTAGCTATACTAGCTATTTCTAACATGCTTGGACTATTCTAATCATGCTTGTATACTTCTAACCTTAATCACTATTGGAAACTTAAAGCATGTTTACTATTACATTCTTCCAAAATAGAAATGTTCAAAGACATATAAAGTCACTATGGCTTACTACCTCTTCAAGTAAGAGCCAACTCCCTTCCTTTGCCCTTAGATGTTGAAGGCCTTAAGGTTTGTTTAAATATTGGGGTAAGATTCTTGGGGAATCTTAATAGCAATTGCATACATTATCAAGGTCACACAATACATTGTAAATCAAGCTATATGCATGCATACTTTAACTTTATGTTCATGCTATGGCAATGACATATCATCATAAATATTCATAGCACTCAACATAGCATAAGCCAAGGCATAAATTGCATGGAGGCAACATCATACAACATAACATTCTCATCCACCTGATAGCATAACAATTTAGCAAAACACAGCCATAATCATATATAGTAAAGTGACACTCTAATATAATGGATTACAAAGCTACCTTGAATGCTTTCCTTCCTTTTGAACTCTTTCCTCTTGACTAGATCTTTGTCCCTTTGTTGTGTATAGCCTGTTAGGCAACCAATGACACAACATTAAGTGTTATTAGAACTCCATAACTTAACATAACCCCCTAAACCCCTTTTTCTTGATTTTTAGGGTCTACTTTTCTAGCTTTGATTCTTGAACTTTCTTGGGCCTTTCCTATATAATTTTTCATGTAGAATCCATTTATCATATTATTTTATGACAATCCAATACCTTCCCATTGAACTTGACTTGGTCGAACACTATATATAATCATAGGGAAAAGGATTTTCAACAAAACTAACATGTAATCACTTAATCCTTAACCTTTAACCATGCCTAAACTTAATCATACATAATCATACATAACCCAAACCCTTCCTATCCATTTTGATAAAATTTAGGCAGCACTTTTCCCTAGGAAAATGACTTTCTATCATCTTCAAAATAGCATAAAACCAACATATAATCACTATAACTTGAAATAGAAGAGTTGTAGAAGCTTACCTTGCTCCCAAGTGACTTCCTCTCACTAGAACTCTTCTCTTTCTCTCTCTAAATGAAATTTTTCAAGAGTTTCCCTACTTGAATGGTCTTGGATGAAATGAACATGTGGGGGGTATTTATAGGCTTCCTATTTTCATTAATTCCACATATGCCCTTCTTGCATAAGACTTGATCTTGGCCTTGTAATTCTTACCTCTTTCCAAATGTACAAATCTTAAGCTACGTGGCTTAATAAGTTGACACTTGGATGGAGTCATTAGGGCTTATGTCATCTCTTCTTATCCATTAAGATTAATTAGGCTTTAATCAAGGTTAAATCTTTTAATTCCCTGATTAACTTGGCTAATTACCCTTCCAGAAGCTTTTGACTTCTCAAAGATAGATGGTTAAATCCTAGCCATCTAATGAACCATGCTTGCCATGTGTCAAGATCTTATAGAAAATTACTTAACCATAATCGTCTTACTTAACCCTAATTAGATTTTAATCTAACTTGATTTATTATTTTCTTTTTCTTTTGCTTTTTATTTTCTTTTTCTCTTTCTTAGCCAATTTGGGCATCACATGTGTCCTTCACATTCTGTCAGAAATTTTACCACCCTGGTTGTCCTAACAGTCCACTGAGTCTTAATATAATATTAGTTTATTTTATCTGATAGCCAAAAAATTTTAGTATCTCAAAATTCTTATATCATATCACCATTAATTATATCTCAATAAAGGGAACTTTCCTGATTAATTTCATAATTTTTCTCCCCTATAACTCTTCAAATTGTCGTTTCCATAAAAATAGACAATCTACTAATATTAATTTAGCTTTAAATTCAATTAAAGCTAACCTCCTCATTATTTAGGGTTGGAAATAGTTTTATAAATCTCCATAATTCCTAATGAATTTGCTTTAATTTTTCATGATATTCTGAAATCTCTAGGTATTTTTAATTAATTGATATTGGCCAATTTTCCCTAATTTAGCCAAAATATTAATAATTAAAATAATTTTTAATAAATTATTTTCAACCTGTATTTACTTCCTAGACCTCAAATACCATTCTAAGGCATTAATTCTATCTTCCATGATTCACTAGACATTTTTAGGATTTTTAGACACTAATTACGATAAAGCCCTTTATAGATCAATCATTTCAAAAATGACAATTTGGTCCTTTTCCAATTTTTTCTTCAATTGTTGTGCTGTTTATCTATCTTTTATCTCACCTGGCCTTGGTCAACCCTAATTCCTTCATTAATCATGTTAAAGAAATTAGGGTGTGACATATTTTCCTATTTCTGGGTTAGAAATTTTGGGATGTTATAAAACCCACTAGGAATAACCATGATTTAAAGTGTTCTAACAAGTTTGAACAACATAACTTCCTCCCCTTTACAAAGGTCATTTCGGCCAACACCTAATAAGGAGGAACAACAGAAATTTCAACCATACAACTCAAGAGAATCAAGCAAGAAGCAATATAGAATCATCCAATAACCTTAACTCCTAGCTTACTTGATCAAAGTTGGTTGCTTTCTCCTTGAACACACTTGAAGCTCTCTCTTGGCCACTCTTTTTCCCTCTTAGCCAAACCAACAAGTCTAAAAATAGGGAGAGGAGTGTCACACCTTACTATTGGATCCACTTAGGGTTTAATTAAAACCATTTTAGGCCACATTGGATGGTCTTGGGCTCAGAAATTCATGAAAAACGCTTATTTTTGGATTTTTACTGTTCATCGGGTAAAAATCCATTTTTCTTGCCCAACTTAAAAAATTCATAACTTAATTTAGAAAAATAAAAATGGAGTGGTTAAAAATTCTATAAAAATATATTTGAATTATTTTTCAAGGAAAAATAATCTTATGAACCAATTCCATTGAAAAAAGTGTCAGGTTTTTGTGAAATTCACCTGTCCATTTGGCAAAAATCCTTTTTCTAGATTCTGAACCTTAACTTTGAAAAATCATTAAAAATCGTGTAGTTGGCCATTTTTAACGTGCTATCTATCAATTTGAAGCTCACAACGTCAACTCTAACCATACCAAATTTCATGCAGAAATTCGTTCAGTAAATAAATAAAACGTGGCTCTAAACTGACGTCCTGCTTAGAGATTACAGTACCAACCATTGGTATTTATACATAACCAAAAGTCCACGAATTTTTATGGTATGACACCATAATTTAGCTCCAATCTGTAGCTTGTTCTTGGGAGTTTTAGGCCCTAAAATGTTAGATTATATTTGGGGGATGAGATTTTAAGAAATCCCAGTAGCAAGATCAATCAACCAAAACATTAACATGCATCAATTACAAGCATTCCAACCTTTTGCTATTAATAGGAAACTACTTTATCTCATACATGTAGCACTCTAACATGTAATAGCCAAGGCACATAAAGCAAAGAGTATAGCTACACAATCATCATCATCATCATCATTTAGTTCAACCACATAATAGCACATGAAATTGCATAGCAATCAATGCAACACTCAACATTAAGGTCAATTAAATCTTATTACCTTAATCTAATGCTCTTTGATTTTCTTGTTCTTCTTTCTTGCTTCCACAAATGTCAAACCCTAACATGGCAATCCAAAAAAGGGGCAGCAAGAATCATCAACCATTTCTCATAAAAATCAATAGCATAACTCAAGTAACTCCTAAACCCCTTAAAGCTTCCATCTTTGTTCTTGAATTTTTTAGAGTTGGTTTCCATAAACCCTAAAAATTCCCTCTTGACTCCTTCCTACATATTTTTCATGTAGATTCCAAATATCTACTTGGATTTAATAGAATAAAATTCCTTCTTTTAGTTTCAGCTTGGCTGAACCACTATGGTTCACTTTCCAAAAATTACAACTTTGATTCTATGGCCTCCAACACATGTTCTTTAGGTTTATCCTACACTATTTTCCATTTTGAACGCAATGGAAGCATCAAAACTTTGAAAAACACATCCTAGGATCCAGATCTTACTTTGGCCGAACCATACTTGGAGTTCAACCATGAAAAACTTCTCAAAACAACACTAAACCACTAGGATCTATCATGTTTTGAGATGTTCTAGCAAGTTTGAACAACAAAACTTCCTTCCCTACACTATACCCATTTTGGCCAGCAACAAGAAGGGACAAGAAGTGATTTTTCCAACCATACAAATCAATAAAACAAGGCAAGGAACATCTTAGAACAACTTACCAAGCTTAGATCTTAGTTGGAAGGTAAAATATGCTTGCTTTTCTCTTGATTTCCCTTCAAGTTCTCTCTTTTTCCTTCTCTTCTTGCCTTGGATGAAATGAGGTTTAATTATGGGGGAGGAAAAGCTCATTAATGTTCACAAAATATCCCACCAACCATCATCAATGATTTGCCAAGTGTCAAATGCTTACTTAGTCTTAATCCTCTCTCTTAATTAACTTAAATCATAATGTAATTAAATTCCAAAGTCAAGATCCTCTCCATTAGTGGCTTGACATTTGGAAAGCTTTAATTACCATCCATTAGAGGCTTGACACATGGCTAAATGTGAACCATTCAAATTGCAAGACTCTAGTCTTGCTTTATCGGTGCACTTTGACTCTGGGTTTAATTTCTTTTCTATAATTACAGTGCTCTGGCCTCTGTAATTATTTTCTATCAAATCCATAAATTATTCTCCTCATTTTCATCTTCCCAAATTGTCCTCTTTGTCTCAAATTTAATTTCCCAATAATTAAATAAAAGGAAAACTAATTTCCTTCTCTTTAGTGATTTTTCCACTTTTCAAAGGAATTGGGAAAAATCTTGGATACTTAAGGGTCTTCTTTTAATTTCATAATCTCTTATAATTCTTTGGGATATCATAGGAATTTTCGTGGGGTTTTATCCTCCTTAAAAATATTTATTTGGAATTTTCCAAATAAAGGACCTTAAACTAGCTTAAATCGCCCTTAAATTCCTTTGTAATTTCTCTAAAGGGCAATTTGGTCATAAAACTAATTTTATAATCCCATATAATTTTCAAGGAACATTGTCCTTATTTTTTCTTAATTTTCTAAAGCTTGAAAATATTTTTCCATAATTATTCTTGACCAATTTTCCTTAATTAGTCAAGCTTTTCATAATTGGCTTGGAAAACTATAATAATTATTTTCCACCAAAATTTTTCTATTTCTTCTTGTCATTTTTGACCCTTAGTTATTTAGGAGTATCCCTATTTGTAAATGCCATATTACTAGATGTGACAAGGAGAGCTCTCTCTTAATGACAAAATATCTCAAAAACCACATTTAACGAAAGTCTAAGTGTCAATCCCCTACTTAATCTTGCATTCTCTTTCTTAATTAACTAAATCCAAATGAAATTAATTACCAAAAGTCAAAATCCTCTCCATTTAAGGCTTGACACTTGGCAACTTTGAAAACTCTCCATTAGGGGCTTGACAAGTGGCAAAATGTGGGCCATTTAAAGTGCAAGACTCTAGTCTTTACTTTATCGATGCACTTTTACTTCGGGTTTAACTTCTATTCTATAATTACAGTAATCTGGCCTCTGTAATTATTTTCTGTCAGATCCATAATTTATTCTCCTCATTTTTTTTTTTCCAAAATGCCCTTTTTATCTAAATCTCAATTTCCCATTAATTATATAAAAGGAAAACTAATTTTCTTCTCATTAGTGATTTTTCCACTTTCCAACTAAATTAGAAAAAATCTTGGATATTTGATGGTCTCCTTTTAATTCCATGATCTCTTATAATTCCTTGGGCTATAGAAATTTTCTTGGAATTTTATTCTCCTTAAAAATATTTATTTGTAATTTTCCAAATAAAAGACCTTAAATTAGCCTAGATCACCCTTAAATTCCTTTGTAATTTTTTCAAGGGTAATTGGGTCATAAAACCAATTATACATCCTCATATAATTCTCAAGGAATATCATCCTTATTATTCCTTAATTTTCTGAGGCTTGGAAATATTTTTCCATAATTATTTTTGACCAATTTTCCTTAATTAGTCAAACTTTCATAATTGACTGAGAAAATCATAATAATTATTTTCTACCAAAATTCTTCTATTTCTTCTTATCCTTTTTGGCCCTTAAATGTTTAGGAATATCCTTATTCCTAATCACTTTATTACTGTATGTGACAATATGGCCTTTGTGAGGTTGCGACCTAGACTTCCCGAGTTGCGACATGAGATTATAAGGTCACAACATGAGTATGTTAAGTGAAGCTATGTTTTGGAATAGGTTTTTCAGCTTCTACACTTAGGGAAAGTAGCCACCATGAAAAGGGAGCTCTCCATTCTGTAAATTTGTAGGGATAGAAGCCACCACAATTCTCTGTCAAGCCTCTATTGATTCTAGAGTCCAAACCTTTATTTTATCTCACTTCTTTACAATTTCTTGTGATTCTGAATTGATTAAACCACTCTAACCATCTTCTTCTGCATGTTTTTGACCCTCTTTTTAGCATCACTTATGGTTGTTCTTACCTGGAGTGATTGTGACCAGTTTGAAAACATAAGAGGCTAAATCAGTAAATCTTTAGCTTCTTGGTTATGGAGGATGAAGCTTGAGCTAAAGGACTTAATCGGGGAGTCTTTCTATAGTCTAAATCTATGCTTAAACTTGTGTTGAACATTTCTAAATTGAGGAATTTTCTGTACTTATGTAAGACTTGATTTATGATTTGTAAATCTTGTGTCTAGACTACTATAATGTAATTGGATTGGATGCTGTTAATGTTGATTTATCTATATAATATTTCAGTTTTGAATCCTTGTAGTCAGTTTATTGTCTGTGATCATTGATACTTAAATTGTTTACTTGGTATTATGAGTTGTTGATTGACAATCTGAGGGCATTTGCATCATCCATTCATTTACACTCTAAGTGGTTTTCAATAATGTTTTAAGATATGGCAGTTAACTTTGATTAAAGTGAGTTTTCATTAACTAAATATTGGACCCAAGTAATTACTTGGGGTTTTTCATCAGACTTAGATATTTCTAAAACTCCTAATCATTTTAAGAGTAGTGACAGCTAAGTTTTCATCATCAATAGACTATTCCATCATAACTTTTCTTTAATCCAAAACATTTCTTCATTCACTTAAAATACCAAAAAGATTTACTTCTTTGTAATTTACATTTATTGCACCACTCTTTGAACAATTAAACCCCCATTTTCTTTACACAAATCATTATGTTTTCGATAACCAGTTTAGTCTAGGTTTTTCTAATAAAGAGCTCCTCTAGAAATACGATTGTTTGTGCCCTATACTGCATTATCTGGTGCAATCACAATCTTGATGACCCGAAAGGCGGCATTCCAGTTTGATCAATAAACTGAGAGCAAAACTGAACACTAAAAGATTGAGGTTGTGACAAGACACAAGTCAAGTCACAATTTGAAGAAGTGAGGTTGTAACATATCAACTTTTGGGCCTAAAAGTACCAGAAATGGGCTGAATTGGATAGGCTACCAGATCCCTTTTAGTAGAGCTCCCAAAGATGAAGCAGTTTTCAGGGGCTGAAGCATAATCAAAACTAGAGGCTCCAATAAAGTCTAAAGAGCCCAGGAAGGAAAAAGGGACTAGATACAGGCCAAAGGTTAAATTAGAAGCCTCAAAGGGATGGTTTTATGAGGCTGAGCCCATACAGGGGTAAAACTGTAAATTCAGAAAGTTATGGCCATTAGGGGTAAAAATGGAAAGTATACAAAAAATTCCAAGAAAATCTCAAAAAAAAAAGAGAAATAATACTCCAAGGCTTTTTTGTGAAGAGAAATGATAAAAATAGCTCTAAGACAGCTTAAATGGGATTTATAAGATTATGGCCAGTAAAAAGTATGTTGTTTGAGGTAATTATTTGAAATAGCAAGATACCTCAAAAATGTATGAAAAAATAAGGTTAAATGATTGAAAGGATGTACTAATTTATAAAATTAGTCCCGTAACCAAAAGGCCAGTGGAATGGCTTTAATAAAATATAAAGCTGATTATGTTGACAGAAGGATATTTTAGTAAATGATTTTTATGCAAGGCTTAAAGGAAGTGTTATGGCCCAAGAAAATTCATAGATATTCTCTAGAATTAAATGGAATTTATGGATCAAATAGAAAAAAATTTTGAGCTCTGGAAGGCTATTAAGAAATTCAGACAAATGTGAGCCAAGTAAATTAGGAGGAAACTTAAAGACTAAGTTTTGATCTAATGGCTAGGATTTAATCTCCTTCTCCTCCACCAAAATTGTGACACTTAGCACCTTCTAGAAAAAGGTGATGATGCAAGAAGATGATGCAATGATGATGTAAAAGTCTACTTGAACTTTCAAGTTTGCCCTTGCTCTTTTTATTAATTACCAAGGGTATTTTAGTCCATTCAATGCCAAAGTTTGGCTATAAATAGAGCCTCTCCCCCCATCCATTTTCAGGCAAGACAAGATTAAGAAAGGAAACTCTTGTAAAATATATTCTTGAAGCTAATCAAAAGGAAAACACCACCTTTGATCATCTAAGCTTGGATCTAAGGTTAGTAAGTTGTTTCCTCTTGTTTCTTACTTTGTAAACTTGAGTTTAATGGTTGAAAAATATGGAATCCCCCAAGGGGAAGTGCTAGCTGAATTTATATAAGTTTAGGGGAGGATGATTTTGATGTTATATTTAGTTAAAACACAATGGCTCAAGGTTGTTTCAAGTAGTTTGTGCTGATACGTGAAAGATTTCATGATTGTTTAAGGAAGGATAGTGTTTGGCCAAACCTGGTTATGTACCATAGGATGTAATTTTGATAATTCTAAGGCTTCCAATTGATTTAGAATGGAAAATTATGTGGAAACAAGTTAGGAAAGTGAAGTTGGAAGCATAAAAATCAAAAGTAAAATTTTAGGAATTCTAAGGGTACTACTTAGCCAACACTAATTTTTGGAAAGGAGTTGGATTTTCATAAATCTAATTAGACATTTGGATTCCTTGGGTAAAATTGTATAGGATTAGTCTAAGAGAACAATTTTTACAAAGCTAGAACATTAATCCAAAAATTAAGAGAAAGAGGTTAAGTTCAAGAGAGTTAGTCTTGAACTTTGTGTAGTCTCTTAGTCCTAATGGATTGTGTGATTAATATGGCTATGTTTAGGATCTTGGAGCATCTAAAAAGATGTTTATTGATGTTGACTGAAAGCTATTATGGTTGGGAAGTCAAGGAAATCAAAGGAAAAGCAAGAGGAGAGCTTGAAGTACAAGGTAGTGAACTTACCCTTTATGTCCTTGATGTGGTATGCTTATGTGTTGGTTTGTATTTGTTGATTGTATGATATTGTGACATGATGATCATTGCTGGAAATGCTATTTTTAGTATGTTTCTATGGCCATACATTTTTATACCAAGCATAAAGCATGATTGCATGTTACTAGTTAATTTAAGTTTATGAAAAACTACATACCATACATTAGCATCCATCTTATGCATGTATGTTACACCTTACTTCTGGTACGGTTTAGAATTTATGCTAAGGCATTTTAGACTATATTGGATGGCCTTGGACTCAAAAATATCCAAAAAACACTGATTTTCATATTTTTATTGTTCATGTAGTAAAAATCCAGTTTTCTAGTCCAACTTCGAAAAATCATAACTCAATCTAGAAAGATCAAAATGGAGTGGTTCAAAATTATGTGGAAAGCTCTTTGAATGCTCTTTCAAAAAAAAAAGACTTATGAACAATTCCATTTGAGAAAGTGTCAGGTTTTTGTGGAAGTCACTCTTATCCCTTTGGTAAAAACTCTTTTTCCAATTTTGGACCTTAAATTTAAAAATCATTAAAAATCATATAGTTAGCCATTTTTAACGTGCTGCCTATTAATTTGAAGCTTATGACATGAAATTTAAGAGCAAGCTAACACCCCCGAGTGGTATCAGAGCCAGCACAATTTTGACAGAAGTGAGATATTATTTGTGATGGTAAGTAAGAAGATATCATCTTATCATGAGTGAAACCTCAAACAGCCTTGAACCCGTTCACTTTTCTTCTTCCTTTATCCCACAAAGACTTCCCTCCTCTATTCGTAGAACTCTTTCTAGAAAAATGAAAAACCTTGTTGAGATAGATCATCTTCCTGAAGATGCTAGAATTCAGGAAACAGATCTACCTCTTCTTAGCCCTTATAGCCTTTACCACCGTACTAATCGTGTCACTAGGAATGTTAGAAACTTGATCTCCACTCAAAGACCCCATGTAAAAGAAGTTATCTAGTATACCAAATTGGAAAACTGTGATCCTCCTGCCTCTTCCTCTGAACAATATGTCAATATTGACATACCTCAACCTTTGATTAATGAATGGATAGCTCAAGGTTATACCCATCTCCATATTGGTACTGTACGTCTTATTGTTACACTCTATGGGAGAAAAGGAATTCTAGCCACTGCTAAAGTTGCTCTAGTTGATACTACCTATACTTCCTACAGTAACGCTTTGATTGGTGCTGTCTTGACCCTCTTAGCAATGGTAGTGTCATCCTTACCATGGCCCCAGATTTCAACATCAAACTTTCAGATCCAAGACTCCAAGTCTACATAGTTGGAGCAAACAAGATCCCAGAGCTATCACAGCAATTCTTCATCATCAAGTTATCTACAGAGTTCAGAACTATGCTCTTGACCTTCATTTTCCAAATTCCACTAAAGATGCTCTTTATGTGGTTTTTGATAGAGCTGATGATACCTCCATCATCCAGATTCCCCGACAAATCCCAAAAGAGGAACCTGCTCAGTTGATGCCTCTTGAGCGGATCACCAACTATGAAAAACACTTTCATGGTGTTTAGAGGGTGTCCATAATTCTCCTCCTCCTGAGATAAAAAGGCTTCCAGATGGCATAGTCAAAACGATCTTCACCAAGCCAGGTCATCTGGCATAGTCCATGGCTTGGCATTCTGGACGTATTTTGACTATCACCCCGGCCTATGCTCCATCTGAGCGAGACCCTTCAATTGTTTGGGTAGACCAAAATGCCATGCCATGTTATGTGTCTCACATAAATGGTCATTTCATTTAGGATCATGCACCAAAAGAATATGATCCTGACTATGAATGCGATATACCTTACTGGTAAGAAGCATTAGATGATGAAGATGAAGAGGATAGATGGTCTTACCCCATCAGATATGCTGTAAAGAAGAAGAAGAAGAAGAATACATCTCCTTGTTCCCACAAGAATTACCATCATCATCATGATGATGATGATCATGGTCCGAAGTGGAAAGCCAGAAACTGGAAAGCTCCTATCCCTACTGTTCCTTCTAGCAGATTATCTCTATATGATTTGCTGAAAGAAACAGGTCATAAAGATCTCCTTCCTAAACAGAGGCCAGATCTAGTGATTCCTGTCAACCAATAATCTATCCCGTGTATAGCAATGATAGATCTTTATGAGCAAGATTTTCCTCCCCTTGAGAGAAGAACCAATAGAGAAACAAAGGTTACAACAAGACCTTTCTTTGTTCCAACAGAAATCTCTCCTACTGGTGAAGCTAGACTAGTCTCAACAGCAGAAGAAGTTCTTAACTGGCAAACCTAGAATACGATAGGCCAGAACATAACTCTGACAAAGATTGATTCCAAGCTTGACCTGTTGAGTCTTAGAACTGATACTCTGACAAGCAGACTTGACCAAGTCTCTGATCAAGTCAAACAGCTTTATATGACTCTATCTTCTCAGGCTTACCAACTAGATGCAAATCTGAAGCAATTCATCGAAAAAGGATATATTGGACTAGAGTTTACTAGGAAAGAGCAAGAACTGTCATGAATTTGAAAGGATTTGCAAAGAATTGAGTCAAACATAGTGAATGATCATTCACAAACCATCTATGACCCTTACCTATCTTACCCTTCTAGTTTCCAACTTCCTACATATCCAACATCGCCTCTTTCTTACCCCAGAGAATCTTAACAGCCAACTCTTCCACCTGTCCAACCAAAGCCTCTTCCCAGACCTCCAGTAAGACTACCTCACTTCCCTTCATCTGAAAGACTTTTCCACCCATCATCCTCATACACTAAACCTATTGAGCCGACACCACCCTCCCAAGGAGTTATAATAAGATCTCCACCAAAACTGTAAACCTTGTTTGCGACCTTATATTTACCAAGTTAAGATATTGGACCAAGCAAGATCAAGGATGAAAAATCTGAATTTGAAAATTTCTTTCTCCCGCATTACTATTCACTGTCACCTTAAACTTGGCATAACTTTGGAAAATCATAACTAATTCTAGAAAAATCGAAACAAGGTTGTTCTAAGTCTCACTCGAAGCTCTTAACATCATATATCAAGGAAAAATGACCTCAGGTTCCACTTTAATCAGAAACGTATCCAATTTTAATTTCGAAAAGTACTGTTCATTTGGTCATTTTTCTATTTTCCAGGATTTTTTTGCCTAACTTCGAAAAGGCATAACTTCTTGCACAGAGCTTCGATTGTGACGCTTCACCACTCATTTTAAAGGGAAAATTAAGATCTATTTGCATGCCAAATGTCATGGAAAAATTCAACCATTTGATCAGGGTCTTTGTTGGTCAAAGTTTGGTCAAATCTAGACCATTTTTATCCCCTTTTTCCCTAATTCTAGCACCATTTCGTTTTTCACTATAAGCATACCATAATCACATATGAAGGTGCTCTACCATTAATATACATTTCAAAAGGTCATCATATCATGTATTCAAGATCAGAATATGCTTACATGGCTTGAAAGAGAGAGGTTCAAAACCATATAATACAGTACATAACTAATAACTTCCTCAAGCCATGATTATTTCTTTTCCCTTCTCCTTGGAAGTAGTAGCACCTAGAATACCATATTATAGGAGGAATGAGATTTCATAGAAATCCCAGTAGCATTGAACATACAATCATCAAGTCAACATGCATAAGATGTCATGCTACATGTAGTAAAATAACATTGCTAGTCTTTATGCCATGCCATAATCATTCTGTATCCATGTCATCATTGTAGGGAATTGAAAGACGACGCGCAGCGGAAAACGACATAAAATTTTAAAACTTTCATTCCCTTTCCCGGATCTACCGATCGCGTTTAAGTCAGGTAGTAAGAAGCATTACCTTTAGGCGTTCGATTCCCTGTGACTTGATGATTCGGCCGTTCAGGATGCTTCTGGTGCCTCCTTTGTCGTTCGAAGTCGACAACTCCGGTCGGCTTCCTCTACCGGTATCCACACGAGTAGCCCTCAACCTCGAACGGCGTGCTAGCGCCTATGTCCGTCTAGGGTTTTAGGAATCCGTCCTCTCTCCTCTATTAGGCCGTCTCTTTATCTGTTAGTTCTCTCTTGCTTAAACCCTAGCTCCTCATACCAATATATAGGATGCTATATAGGTTTAATTAATAATATTTAATTTCAAAATTAACTCTAAATTAATTCCGAAATTAATACAATATCAAATATTGCCTAATCAGATAAGAGAACAATTAAATAAATATGGTTTAAATTAAATCCGTCTCACAGATTTAATTCTCCTATTTATTTAATAAAGAGATGACGGAATTAATTTGTATATATTTAATTTATCCTTATAAATTAAATCTAATAATTAATATCCTTTATATTTATATATATATATATATACGAATTTATATATATATATATATATACACGTCCACCCTATATTATTCATTGAATCTGGACATATCTTAGATTCAATGAATCTGGACATCATAACTCGTGTCGGGCTATTTTGTGTGCGACCCTGTAGGCCCATATGAAGTTGGCAGTGGGCCATTAACTATAATGACCCACAAGTCGTAAGCGGTCTCTAGCAAGACATCACGACTACCCAAATCATATGAGGATCATTGAACGATGCAACCTTTCATACAACCATATCACGTCCCTTTTGTCTCACGACATTTTGGTCATGGATGAGGCATGGAGAACGTCATCCTCCTATCCATGACCGTTACTTTCTCGATCCCTGAGTAGTCTGAGTATAGAAATGGAACTACCTTTCCATTATAGTATGGCCATACATTTCTCAGACTCACTCATCGAGGGGCCCAGTAATGTCTCTCTACGAATGTGAGGGACAAATTCCATCTTGACCATTCACATTCCTACGCATGAAAAACCACTAAGCCTGAACATAGTCTTTATGATCACTTGGTCAAAAGTGACTTTTGACTAGGTCAAAGCTAAGCGTTTCTCATGTATGAATCCATGATGATCTCAGGTCAAAGGGCACAGTGACATGGTTTGTATATGAGAGAAGCTTATGACTTAACCCATGCAGCTCTCTCATAGCGGGTCGGTCCAACACCTTGTACTCTTACATGTGCCTATGACTTTAATTTATATCTCCATATATCTTTAAAGTCATACTGGTCTTATTTCATCTTTGCTCCCACATAGATGACCGACCAGGGACATTTAGGATAAACCATGAGTTATCCAAGGATAGTTATCACAGTAAACATGCAAATAATATGATAACGTAATTAATAAACTCATAAATTAACAATGTTCAAAACATAATGATTGGCCCCTAGGGCACAATTTCCAACAATCATATCATGGAGCATATAATCATTCTAGTCAAAACTCAATCATGCAAGAGCCAAGGCATACATTGCAAGGAGTTCACATCATCTGGGCATAGACATTCTCATGGCACATAAACACACATAGCAGAAACACCAAATGCAGGTCAACAAAATAATTACAAGTTCATGCTACCTCAGTTCCACGCTTAATGTTTCCTCCTTGTTTCCTTGCTTGAGATCCTCCTAGGTTTCCAGAAAATTACCTATCAACCATATAGTAAGGGTATGGTAAATTCCATATCCGGTATACAATTCTTTCTCTATAGAATGCTACCCTTGTGTCTTTCAATTTATAATTTCTGTATACTTTTCCTAATCCTTTGACTTTGGTTTGACCAAGCCTTAATCCTCAGTTAAGGTCTTGGAATTCTTCCTTAATCCATGATTAATCATGCTTTCTTGGTTAATCATTAACCCTTAATCCTTAATCCAATATTTAATTAAGGTCCTCAAGTCTCATAGTCATTAGTACAACATAATCTTCTAAGATTAAGTCACTAATCCCTTATAGATTAACCATTAGTCATTCTCTAATCAACATGATTAACCTTTAATCATTCCTTAATCAACATGATTAATCATAATTAATCATCCTTCAATTAGCATAACTAATCACTAATTACTAATTAATCAGGGTAGCTAACCTTAATTACTTACTAATCTTTAATCAAATAACATGATTAATCTTAGCTACCACTAAACCATAATTAATCAAGGTAACTAATCCTAATCTTCCTCAAATAAATAATTAACTAAAAATAATTAACACTTAGGGAGGTAAACATACCTTAATTAGCTCTTAATCGGCGATTAGAGGTGTCTAACCTTGCTTTCTCCCTTTCTCTCTCCTAGAACTCAAGAACACAACATTCCTTCTCATGCAAACCTCTTTGGCCGAATTGTTCATGAAAGGGGGGTATTTATAGGCTTTGATTTTTCAAAATTCTAAAAATGCCCTTCGGGAAAAAGATGCGATCTCGGCCGTCCATTTTTTTCCACTTTACACATGGACAAATCCTAGGGCACACACCATAAGAAGTTGACACATGGATGGACACCTAATCACCATGTTGGAAAATGGAGAAGAAGGGTGTTGGAGTGGTTTGATCGGTTTAGAAAATACAAAAAATGAAGAGATGAAGAAAAATGAAAGTTTTAGGTGTAACATCAATCGAGACTTGAGAGGAGATGATGGTGGCTCAACCTTGTGCAAATCTACAGAATGGAAGAGTCCTCTTTCGTGGTGGCTGCCCTTCTTAGGTATCGAAGCTCAAACACCTATTCCAAAACACATAGCTTCACTTAACGCACTCAGGTCGCGACCTCAGGAATGTAAGGTCGAGACTCAGGGACGTCAGGTCATGACCTAAGAGGTTCCATATTGTAACCTAGGAAGACAGAGAGCTCTCATCTTGACTCAGGTCCAAAACACGTAGTTTCATTAAAAGGGCATCCAGGTTGCGACCTAAGTAGTCCATGTTGTGACCTAGGGAGGCAAAACACTCCTAACTTTTGTGTTTTGGTCCTTGTAACATTTTGGCTCCATCCATGCTCTATCATGACTCTTGGGTCCTTCTCCAATTGCCTGAAAATCACAACAAAGAGCTGTGTAAAGACCAATTGATTACAGATCAAGGCAATTAAAATTTAGAAGAGAAAAATGACCCTTTTTACCCCTTAAACAGCAAAATGCAATACATGACTCAATATAATCAAATGGATATAAATGCACACATAATAAGGGTAAAATTGTTGCAAAACATTAGAAAGCACTTGAAAGAGCCATATAAAGATTGGGTTCTATCACTCCCCCACACTTGAACCTTTGTACTCCTGGACAAAGATTTGAATCATTCTAAAGTAAGTACAGGTACAATTAAAGAAACTAGCATGTTAAAAAGTGATCTCAAGAGCTAATCGATCAACCTCTTTTAGGAATACAAAAAATGATAAAATGAACAATGCCAATTAATCAGATACAAGGTGTAATTGACTCAAAATACATGAACAACAGAGATTTGCTCACAAGGTATAAGTGTTTAAATCACTCATCTCTCCTCATTAGGGTTCTTTTCTCTCATCTATCCAAGTAGCAAACATTCTACCATAAGCTTGTAATGACCCTAAAATCTCCACTACTATTAAGCATCCATATAAAGAACCAAGAGGACTTTTGGGGTTATAGTGATGGGAAGGCTAAATGAAATAGAAAAATGGTGAAATCGAGTGTCAAGAATTAAAGAAATGTGAGTTGAATAACATCTATTTCTAGTCAAGGAAGTTCAAATCCCAACCTTCTATCACCAAGGGAATACTTTATTCACCTTTATTTTGTTGTGATAGCTTATGTATATATAAGGAGTATTTCTTTACTCTTGTGTTTTTATTTTTTGTTTTGTTTTGTTTTGTTTTTTTTTTTTTTTTTTTTTCAAACTGAAATAAAAGGAAAATTCCCAATTAAGACCAATGAAGACCAAGAAATCGTAATTGCTGAGATGGATTCAACTCAATTAACATCGTTGTTCAAAACACTCAAAGTGGTAGACAAAATGAAGGAAGTGCAGGCTTAAAAATGGTCAAGCAACGGATAAATGGTTGTGGGTTGTGTTTAGGTAGAAAGGTGTAGAAAAGAATGCCTCCATCATATTCAAAATCATAAATGCACACGTAATTTTGACCAAGAGCTAAAACAAGTTCTAGAGAATGTAAACCACATAAATAATCACTCAATATAGGAATCAAGGCTCAAGAATATCCTTCCAACAAGGGGTTCACATCTCAATTGCTCATACAAGAAGTTTCAATCAATATGCACTAGTCACAAGGCATTAAGACACTTATCACAAAAGCAATCCATGAGATAAGGATTAGAAAGATCATGATAATCACTTGAGAACATACTTGAATCCCAAAAGTGACTATAAATTCTTCAAAAAAAGCTCCTTTTCAAAATCCAAGGATGGCACGGATTTCAAGAAAAACTATTTGATGCAATGAGGGTATATGAAAAAGGCAAAGGTTTGCTTGAAAAAGATGCAAAGGTAGCTTAAAAAGGTTCCTCCTACACAGCAATGCCAACAAGCAAAGAGAAGGGTAACAGTGCTCAGAAAAAGAGTCCAGGTCGTGACTTGAATACAATGAGGTCGTGACCTGTGCACACAGAGGCACGAAGTCAGGAAAGGGGAACAAGGTTGTGACCCCAAATCACATAGGTTGCGACCTGGGATCACAAAGAGCCTTCCCTCACCAAAGTCACTCTTCAAGTCGCGACCTGAATTAGTGAGGTTGCGACTTGAAGTCACAGAAGCTACCAATGCAAAAAAATTCAAACTATGGCCCCAATTAACAAGTAAAAACACTTTTAGCAAGCATCAAATGATCCAATTCACAATAATTCAACATCTACAATCAATTCAAAGCCAAATAATGATGATGAAAGATTGGATTTTTGAGAAAAAAATAACCACAAAAATGATTCAACAAAGCGAAATGAATTCCTCCTCCACACTTAGACTTGACAGTGTCCACACTGTCAACAGAAAAGGGAAAAGAACAGCAGTAACCACAAAAGAAGAGGAAAGACAAAACCATCATTGCATAAAAGCTAAAACACAAAAAAAAAAATTAAGCCTTCAGTTACAGACATCAAGGAAAAACAAAGACCAAAGGAAAACTAAAAAGAAAGCAAAGACTATTCTCAGTCTTCTGCTCCTCCTCTCTCTTCTTTGCCAGTACTCCCTCCTGCCTAGACATCTCTTTCTCCCATCTCAGCATCAGTAGTAGCAGCACCAGCACCAACACCAGATGATTACCCTAGACCCTCACTAAAATAACTAGTGGCAGGAATGGTGTTCTCCCAAAAAGCCCGCTCATACTCGTGGGGGAAATCAACCTTAAGAGCCCTGGCCATCTCCAACATTAGGGGATCCAAAAACCTCTGCCTTTTGAATTCGTGAGACATGGAGTAGCTTGTATGCCTCAAACTCCTCACTTAGGTTTGTCATTTGATGACTAAGTTCGGTAATCTGATCATTCAAGGAGGTGAGGTTAGAGTAGAGCCACCCTCAGCTGCCTCCTCTTCTGGACCTTCCCCAATCACCCTTTTTCCTCTCTTCCTCTCTCTGTGTTTTGGAGGTGGCATAGCACCTGGTTGTGGTGTCAGACTTGCGTACTGGTATGTCATGTGCTGCACACAAATCGATAATCAAGTACGGAAACACCATAAGAGTTTCGACATTGTTGATACAGTGATCAATTTGGTCCAGGGCAGTAATAGGAATGTCAACTGGCTGCAAGGTCATCAGGAGATGTAGAAGGAGTGCACCCTCTTCAGAAACACCAGAAATATGGGCTGATGGCATTACGTTATAAACCATGAAGTTTAGCCAAATCCTGGCTTCATCATTCATGTGCTTGCACTCGAAGACTTTCCACCCACTCTCCTTTATGGTCCACCCAACTTCCCCTGTCCCAATGGTTTGGAAGACCTCTACCTAGGGAACTTTAGTAAGTTTGGTCTTCCATCGTTAGTATTCGCAGACAGGGATATCAGGTAAATTGTAGAACTTCTCAACAACCTCCCGAGTTAAGAAATATTTACTGCCTCTAAAAGTGATCCCCCTATGTCCGTCCATAGCAGAGCAAGTGTAGAATTCTCTCACCAATGTCAAATTGGCCTTGTTCCTCTTCTTCATAAGTTCCTTAAGACCCTTTTGTTTGGCAAGCTCATAAAAATGGTACTGCTACGTTTGTGGAAAATATCGCTTCTGAACCACCCCTCTGTTGGCAAATAAATCCACCGCTTCCTTCCTTGAAAGTCTGGTCTCTTCATGAGGGTGAAGCTTCTCCTTCGAGCCTGAAGACTCAGGGTTTTTGGTGCGAGGCATCTGGGCATAAAGCAAACAACCAACAAGCAAGCAAAGTAAACACAAAAAACAAACAAACCTAGGAAAAGAAACCAAAAAACTACACTAAGCCTAGAGACCAAGTACTCCCCCACACTAGGCCTATATTTACCCATTGCCAGACTCACTTAAGCAAAACAGTTGAGGATTTTGAAACGGGACATTTGCATTTTAAAACTATTAGGGAAATCATGAGAAAACCCAAGTATTCATAATTTTCCATTGCCTAAAATCTATTTCTTTCAAATCCTTAATATGAAAAGTCAAAATCTATTGAGAAAATGCAGTATAGAAACAGCAGGAGTGAATCAGAGGTTTAAAACCTCCTCTGTTAACTCAGGTCGCAGCCTTAATATAGTGAAGTGGCAACTTGAGTAGACAAAGGGACATTTTAAATTTTAGAAAACATCAAGGTCGTGACCTGAAAACAGTGAGGTCGTGACTTGAACCCAGAAATTTTAGAAAACGTAGCACAAACCAATTTGCTCAAAAACCAAATCTTTTGCAGAAAATGCAATCCCAAGCAGTCTGAAAATCAGTTAAACAATATTTTCAACGTCCAACAATACTCCACTCAACCAAAATCAAAGCCCTAACAAAACAACACTAACTACCCCTAAAACAAAACGCAGAAAACTAAACTAGAAAGAACTGAAAAACTGAAAACAAAGAGGGAAGATTAAACAAACCTTGAGAGAGTGGAAGGATGGAAGAACTAAACTCAAGGGTAGAGAGAAGGCTTGATTTCTCACTGCAGGAGGGGAATCTCAGAGTTAAGGCACTCAGAAATCAACAGAGACGAAGAACTGAAGCAACTAAACGATTGTAGAGGAAGCAACCGTTAAATAGGAGTTGAACAGTTATGACTTTGGAAGGAATTTGAAAAGAAGAAGCTGTTGAAGAATCTGTGATTAGAGGGTCGTGACTTCAGAGAGAAACTAGAAGGCTGGAGGGTCGCGACTGGAAGGAGAATGAAATGAACACGAGAAGGAATAAAAAACTGAAAGGAGGGTTAAGTGTGGTTTTACAAAGGGAGGCTAGGGTTTTGGGTCCTTGCAGTGAATATAGCTTGAATAGGGGGCAGGTTCAAGGGGCAACATGGTAATTAGGGTAGAAATAAGTAAGGGTAAAGAGGTGAACTCACAGAAAAATCCTGACTTTTCATGTCAGGTCACGACATGAGGTATACGAGGTCGCGACTTCAGGAGCCAGAGGGGGATTTAGGGTTTCAAAAGACTCCATGTCGCAACCTGAAAACAGCGAGGTCGCGATTTAAACTCATAGAGAGCCTTTACCCAGTTTCTTCCCCAAGTCGTGACCATATATATTGAAGTCGAGACTTAAACACACAGAGAGCTCCAAAATTCAAACTAACCCCCAGGTCATGACCTGGAAATATTAGAGTCGTGACTTGAGTGCACAGAGAGGCTCTGACACTCTAGACCTTGAAAAACTTCAAATCTAAGTTCCTAAACCAAAATCACTTACCAAAATGCCTACCATAACAACCTAACTCAGCAATCCATCATAAAATTCTTAACAATTCAAAACAAAACTCCTGGACCATAAAACCCAACAACTAAAACACAAAACCACTTTTAAGAACTCCCTACCCCACACACTCAAAGCAATATCCATATTGCGATACACAGTCACACCAAAGCACAAAGCCAAAACACAAAACAACGAATGTGGAAGTTGTAAAGTTCAGTTCAAGACTGAAGCGCAACACGTCACCCTTCTAGAGAGAGGAAAAGAGCTGAGCGCAAAGGTAGGTAAACTCAAGAGTGCAAAGAAGTGCATGGTGGTGACAGAATAGAAGCACAAATACAATCATATCAAACTCAAGGCTAGGGAGATTATTGAAAACAAACAAAACAATAGAATTTAAAGCTACTTCTACTGAGGGCATGCCTTTCACAGTTTCTAAAAGTCACAGCAAGGTAATTTAAGCACAAGTAAGTTCATGTGAATAGTAGAAGTAAAGGAAAGGGACGACCTGGCCTTAAGAAGGCGGTACGGGCTCTTCATAGAGCTTGAGGAGATGCCCATTGCACTGAAACATTTTGCCTGTGGCCTCCTCCCTGAGCTCTATCATCCCAAAGTTATGCACTTTCGTCACAATGTAGGGTCTATCCCAGCTCGTCTTAAACTTACCCTTCTTGAATTTGAATTGAGCTTGATACCTCAACACCTTGTCACCCTCCTTAAACTTCTTTCTTAAGATGTTGGCATCATAGACAAGCTTGGTTTTCTGCTTATAGATGTCTGAGCTGTTATAGGCATCTAACCGTATTTCTTTAAGTTCTTGAATTTAATGGAGTCGGTTCATGCCAGCTTCCTCCAAATCGGTATTGCAACTCTTTACCGCCCAGTATGATCGATGCTCCAGCTCCACTAGAATGTGACAGGCCTTACTATAGATGATCTGATACGGAGACATACCGATTAGGGTTTTGTGGGCGGTACGGTAGGCCCACAGTGTATCATCTAGTTGTAAGCTCCAATCTCTGTTGGAGGGCTTGACAATCCGTTCCAAGATGCGTTTAATCTCTTGGTTTGATACTTCAGCCAGACCATTGGTTTGAGGACGATAAGGGGTGGACACTTTGTGGGAAACCCCATGCTTTGCCAACAAGTTATTGAGTAACTTGTTGTAGAAGTAGGTTCCCTGATCACTTATTAGCACTTTAGGCATGCCAAATCTACTGAAAATGATGGACTTCAGAAATTTGGAAACTGTAGGTGCATCGTCTTTGTGTGTGGGGATGGCTTTCACCCACCTTGAGAGGTAATCTACAATTAGGAGAATGTAGGTATAACCATGAGAGGGTGGAAAGGGACCCATAAAGTATATTCCCTAAGCGTCGAAGATCTCACAGAACAAGATAGGTTGCTATGGCATTTCGTTCCTTCTACTAACCCCCCCAACCCATTGGCATTTATCGCATGCCTTACAAAAAGTGAATGCGTCTCTAAATAAGGTGGGGCAGTAAAATCCTGCATCTAAAACCTTCCTAGCTATTTTTCTAGCATTAAAGTGCCCCCCACATAAAGTATTATGGCAAGCCTCCATAATGGCTCGAGCCTCTACTTCCGAGATACACCGTCTAATCACTTGATCAGAACATAACCTCCATAAGTGCGGTGGATCCCACATATAATAGGAAGCTTCGCTCCTAAGCTTTTGAACTTGAAAGGTGGTCAAGTGAGAAGGGATTAGACCAGTAGTAATATAGTTAACTAAGTGAGCAAACCACAGTTGAGAAACAGACAATGCACATAGAGATTGGTCAGGGAATGAATCACAGATAATTTCAAAATCGAGTACTCCCTTGGTTTCTAAAGGTAGTCTGCTTAGGTGGTCTGCCACATGGTTGACATTTCCAGCTCTGTCTTTTACTTCCACATCAAATTCTTGAAGCAGTAAGATCCACCTCAAGAGCCTCGGCTTCGATTGAGGTTTGTGAAAGAGGTATTTTACTGTTGCGTGATCTGTAAACACAACCACTTTGGAATTTATTAGGTATGGTCTAAACTTATCAAGTGCAAAACCAATTGCAAACAATTCCTTCTCAGTAGTGGTATAGTTTTTCTGAGCTGCATTTAGAGTTTTAGAGGCATAAGCAATCACTTTCAAAACAGAATTCTCTCTTTGACCCAACATTACCCCCACACTCAATTTCGAAACATCATAAGAAATCTCGAAAGGCAAATCCCAGTTGGGAAAGGTCAAAATAGGAGGAGTAACTAACCTATTCCTCAATGCATTAAAAGCAAGCTCACATGCATGGTCAAATTGAAACTCAATATCTTTTTATAGCAGTTTGGAAAGAGGTAAAGCAATTTTACTAAAATCCTTGATGAACCTTCTATAGAACCCCACATGTCCTAGGAAGGATCTCAACTCTTTCAAGTTGGTTGGGTAGGGCAAAGAAGATATCACCTCTACCTTAGCTTTATCTACCTCAATTCTTTTTTTAGAGATTAAATAACCTAGCAAGATGCCATGATTAACCATGAAATGACATTTTTTATAATTCAAAACCAGCTTTTTCTCAATGTATCGTGCTAGAATTTGGTCAAGACTTTTCAAGTAGTCTTCAAAAGAATTTCCATGAACAGTAAAATCATCCATGAACACATCCATGCATTTTTCAATAAATTCAGCAAAAATGGATAGCATACAGTGTTGGAATGTGCCAGGAGCATTGCAAAGACCAAAAGGCATTCTTTTGCAAGCATAAGTTCCAAAGGAACAAGTAAAGGTGGTCTTATCTTGGTCTCTAGGGTCTATAGGAATCTGGAAATATCTAGAGTACCCATTTAGGAAATAGTAGTGACTCTTCCCCGCTAACCATTCAAGCATTTGATCAATAAAGGGTAAGGGAAAATGGTCTTTCCTAGTGGCATCATTTAGCTTCCTATAATCAATATAAACTCTCCATGGGTTTTGCACCCTAGTTGGGATGAGTTCATTGTTTTTGTTTTTAACTACTATGATCCCACTCTTTTTCGGCACGACTTGTACTGATGACACCCACTCGCTATCAGGAATAGTGTATATGATTCCAGCTCTTAGAAGTTTGTCTACTTCTTTCCTAACTACATCAGAAATTAGAGGATTTAACTTCCTCTGGCTTTGTTTAATTGGCTTGGAATCTTCAATCAGTAAAATCCTATGGGTACAAATAGTAGAGTCAATTCCCTTAATGTCAGCTAATTGCCAACCCAATGCCTCCCTATTTTTTCTTAGAACTCCCATTAAACTAGTCTCTTCATGCTTAGTTAAAGAACTAGAAATAATGACAGGCAATTTATTCTTAGGCTCAAGATAAGCATACTTGAGGTTGGGAGGTAAATCTTTTAGTTCCAAGGTCGGAGGTTGAACAATAGAGGGAATTAGAGTAGGAAAATCAACAGAGTTAGAGAAACTCCCCTTTGTAGACCCTTTTGAAATGCACTTGCCAGCTTCACTTGGATCAACTACACTTGCTTCAGTCCTATTGGATGTTGCACCAAGCTCGAGTTGGTCTATAGAAGCAACAAACTTAGGTTGGTCCACCTCCATACCTACATCATTATTAGAGATTAGATCATTCAAAAATCATAAGGTATGGGGTGTAATTTTAGAATGTGTATGAGTAGCAATTAAATTAGAAAGTGTTGGCCCTTTAACCAAAGTCTTCAAGACATGAGGTGGTGGAGCAATTGAAGTTTGAAGTTCAATAGGTGAAATAGGTGAATTAGGTTGCGACCTCATATATCCAGGTCGTGACCTCACATTACAGAAGCTACCCTCTTAGAATGCTTGGGTTGAAGTCGTGACTTGAGAACTCTCAGGTCACGACTTAACTTGATAGAGGCCACCTTCTTTACAGGCTTGGTAGGAAGTCGCGACTTTGAAAAAATTAGGTCACGACCTCACATCACAGAGGCTCGTTTCCTTAGATTTTGCTCCACTCTCGGCACTAGCCACATCTTGAATACCTGCATTATTAGCTAACTGTCACATCCAGTAATATGGCAATTAGGAATAAGAAATATTCCTAAATAATTAAGGGTCAAAAATGACAAGGAGAAATAGAAGAATTTTGGTGGAAAATAATTATTATAGTTTTCCAAGACAATTATGAAAAGTTTGACTAATTAAGGAAAATTGGTCAATAATAATTATGGAAAAATATTTCCAAGTCTCAAAAAATTAAGGAAAAATAAGGACAATATTCCTTGAAAATTATATGGGATTATAAAATTAGTTTTATGACCAAATTGCCCTTGGAGAAATTACAAAGGAATTTAAGGGCAATTTAAGCTAGTTTAAGGTCCTTTATTTGGAAAATTTCAAATAAATATTTTTAAGGAGAATAAAATCTCGAGAAAATTCCTATGATATCCCACAGAATTATAAGAGATTATGGAATTAAAAGAAGGCCCTCAAGTATCCAAGATTTTTCCCAATTCCTTTGAAAAAAAGGAAAAATCACTAAAGAGAAGGAAAATAGTTTCCCTTTTTATTTAATTATTGGGAAATTAATTTTGAGACGAAGAGGGCAATTTAGGAAGATAAAAATAAGGAGAATAATTTATGGATCTGATAGAAGATAATTACAGAGGTTAGAGCACTATAATTATAGAAAAGGAATTAAACCCGGAGTAAAAGTGCATCGATAAAGTGTTAATCAAAGTCTTGCACTTTACTTGGCCCATAAGTCGCCACTTGTCAAGCCTCTAATGGATGAAATTAAAGCTTTCCAAGTGTCAAGCTACCAATGGAGAGGATCTTGACTTTGGAATTTAATTATATTATGATTTAAGTTAATTAAGAGAGAGGATTAAGGCTAAGTAGGCAATTAACACTTGGACTTTCATTAAATGTGGTAGATGAGATATTTTGAGAGCATTAATTGAGTATTTTCTCCCCCCATAATCTGATCTCACTTCAGCCTAGAGGAAAAGAGAGAGAGCAAGAGTGATTTATGAAGGGATCAAGCCAAAAGCAAGCATCTTTGATCTTTCAACTAAGATCCAAGCTTGGTAAGTTGTTCTAAGATAATCCTTGCTTTGTTTTATTGATTTGTATAGTGAAATTTCTGGTTTTCCCTCTTCATTGGAGCTGGCCAAAATGCTTATGGGGTAGGGGAGGAAATTTTATGGTTCAATCTTGCTAGAACACTTCGAAGTATGATAGATCCTAGTGGTTACAAGGGGTTGTAGGTTGATTTTGAAGTGTTTTCTTTGTTATGAAGCTTGAGTACCATTTCGGCCAAAGCTAGATCTGAACCCTAGGATGATTTTTTCAAAGTTTTGAGGCTTCCATTGTGTTCAAAATGAAAAATGGTATAGGGTAAACCTAAAGAACAAGTGTTGGAAGCCATAGAATCAAAGTTGCAATTTTTGGATAAGGAACCCTAATGGTTCGGCCAAGCTGAAATTGGAAGAGGAAACTTTATTTTGTTAAATCCAAGTAGATATTTGAAATTTACATAAAGTCATGGGGGGTTGAGTCAAGAGGGAATTTTTAGGGTTTATGGAAACTAACTCTAAAAATTCAAGAACAAAGATAGAAGCTTTAAGGAGTTTAGGAGTTACTTGAATTATGTTATTGATTTTTATGAGGAATGGTTGATGATTCTTGCTGCCCTTTTTGTGGATTGCCATGTTAGGGTTTGGCATTTGTGAAAGCAAGAAAGAAGAACAAGAAAATCAAAGAGCATTGGATTAAGGTAGTAAGATTTAATTGATCTTAATGTTGAATGTTGCATTGATTGCTATGCAATTTCATGTGCTATTATGTGGTTGAACTAAATGATGAGGATGATGATGATTGTGTAGCTATACTCCTTGATTTATGTGCCTTGGCTATTGCATGTTAGAGTGCTACATGTATGAGGTAAAGTAGTTCCCTATTAATAGCAAAAGGTTGAAATGCTTGTAATTGATGCATGTTAATGTTTTGGTTGATTGATCTTGCTACTGGGATTTTCAAAAATCTCATCCCCCAAATATAATATAACATTTTAGGGCCTGAAACTCTCAAGATCAAGCTATAGATTGGAGGTTAAATTATGGTGTTACACCATAAAAATTTGTGGATATTTGGTTATGTATAAATTCCATGGTTGGTGCTGTAATCCCTAAGCAAGACGTTAGTTTAGAGCCATATTTCATTAAGTTACTAAAAAAATCTCTATACGAAATTTGGTATGCTTAGAGTTGACATCCTGAGCTTCAAATTGATATGTAGTACGTTAAAAATGGCCAAGTATACGATATTTAATGATTTTTCAAAGTTAAGGTTTAGAATCTGGAAAAAGGATTTTTGCCAAATGAACAGAGGTGAATTTCACAAACACCTGACACTTTTTCAAATGGAATTAGTTTATAAGCTTATTTTTTCATGAAAGAGCATTCAAATAGATTTTTATAGAATTTTTAACCACTCCATTTTGATTTTTTTGGAATAAGTTATGAATTTTTGAAGTTGGGCTAGAAAACTGGATTTTTACCCGATGAACAGTAAAAATCCGAAAATCAGCGTTTTTTCATGAATTTTGAGCCGAAAACCATCCAATATGGTCCAAAATAGTTTTAATTAAACCCTAAGTGGATCCGATAGTAAGGTGTGACACTAACAAACTCCTTCCAAGGCCAACATCAGTTGTAAACATAGAAATGGAGTCAATATTTGATAGGAAGGAAAGGTCTTGAGAAATGGAAAGCATGCTATCAATTTCTAGGGAATTAATGCATGGCACTTTATCTCCACAAGAACTAGAAAATGAATAAACAGAAGAGAGGGAATTAAAATATTCATCATATGTACTCAAAGATGAATCAAGCTCATAGGATTCATGTGATGATGCAGTAGAAGAATCAATCAATTTAGGTGAACTCATGTCATAACTATCATATATATGCAGCTCATGCTCATCCCTAGCTTGCTCAACAGCTAAATCAATAGCATTTAAACCCATGAATGCAGAATTATCAAAGGGATAACGCATGACTTCATTTATATTAAAAGTTACAACATGGTCTCCTACTTCCATTGTTATACAACTGTGTTTCATGCTTATGATAGTCTTAGAAGTTTGCAGGAAAGGTCTTCCCAAAATCAAAGTGCTTTCATTTGCAAGTTCATTCGACATATCTAAAACATAGAAATTAGCAGGGAATACTAGGTCCTTGACTTGGACTAGGATGTCTTCTATGATTTCCTTAGGATACTTGATAGACCTATATGCTAGTTGGAGTACTACACTTGTGTCTTTGATCCCGTTAATCCCTAGAGCCAAATAAACCGACCAAGGCATGAAGTTTATGGCAATACCTAGATCTAATAATGCTCCCTTAATGTGAACCTTTCCTATGGTGCAAGGGATGGTGTAAGACCCAGGATCTTGGCACTTAACCGGTAGTTCAGCTTTGAATAAGGATGACATATTAGCACACACTTGAATTATCTCAAGGGACCTAAACCTTTGCTTGTCATTACACAGTTCCTTTAGTAATTTAAATTATTTAGGATTCCCTTTTAAGAATTGAATTATGGGCATATTGATTTTTAGTTTGTTAAACAATGTGTAAGCATCAGTAGCAAACTCAGCATCAAACTTTTTCTTACCAGAGAAATAGGCTTTAGGAAAAGAAAGGTCTTTAGCACATACCTCCTTACCTACTGGCTTAGAGGCTCCTTGGTTACTGGTCTCTGGCTTGTCCTCCTTTTGCTTGTCTTTGTGAGTCAAGCTCTCTACAATGCTCTTATCTTCTGGCATAGCTACTTGAGATGCTTCTTCTTATGCTTGAGTTGACTTCTCTTTTGGTTCAGTGTGTGCTCTTGCCTTCATCATGAGCTCTTCTTCTTTGGAGCTCTCAGACTTACCAAGCCTCATTGGGGAAAGTGGGGGACTCTCTACCCCTTATGTAGAATCATCCTTGTCTACTTTTTCACTTTCAAAGTGAACCTTTTTACCGCTTCTTAGAGTTATGGCATTGAGCCCCTTTGGATTGATTACTGTATTGGAGGGAATACTGCCTCCACTTTTAGCTTGTATGTCATTGACTGCATTAGACAGTTGGGTCAAATGACTGGTGATATCAGTGTTCTTTAAAGTGAGCTCCTTCAGTTTCTTATGAACATCTGAGTTATCTTTCTGCATCCCTTGCAATATGGTGGTTATGGAGACGAACTTGTCATCACTTTCCTTCATTTGCCCCTCTATGTTTGTCATCTAAGCAGCCATGCTTTTTAAGAGTTGAGAAGTGTCATCACCTCTTAGCAGTGGTTGAGATGCCATGGTGTTAGGTGGAGTTGTCACCACTGCTCTTGAATGATCTTGAAATATGCTTAAGGAGGCCCCAGGATTGTGGAACTGATTGCCTTGGAGCTGGTTTGGTCTATTTACTCCCCTATCCCATTTAAAGTTTGGATGATCTCTCCAACCGGGGTTGTAGGTATTTGAGTAGGGGTCCCTTTTCTGATATTGCCCCTCTCTTCCTTGGTACATGGCATTCACTTCTTCAACTGGCCCAGGGCAATTTGAGGTAGTATGCATTGGTGACTGACAAACTTCACAACTTGTAGCTACTAGGGCAAGAGAGTGAGTTTTGTTGGAGCGAAGGCTTTCAACTGTATTTGCAAGTTTAGACATGTCTTGGGCTAGCTTTACCAAGAAAGGGTCTCTTTCAAATTTGGGGTCGCTTGAATCCCTTGAGCTCACATGTTGTCTATTAAGAGTAAAGGTCCTTATTAACTCCCATGCAGCCCTTGGTTCCATATTTTCCACAGACCCATTTGCGACGGCATCCAAAACTTGTGCATTATATGTTGACAACCCATTGTAGAAATATTACACCAAGTGCTCCTCAAGAATCTGATGGTTAGGGCACCGGGTAAGCATCTCTTGAAATCGACTCCAAAATTCAAAGAACGTCTCAAATGGCTCTTGCTTAGCTACTGAAATTTCCTTCCGAGTGGCTGAAATCTTTGTGGAGGGAAGTATTTATCTAAGAATGCTTTCTTCAAATTGGTCCATGACTCATAGGCATTGTCCACATAGAGTGGCAGGTTCATGTACCATTCTTTAGCTATGCCTTCCAAAGATAAGTGAAAATCCTTCCACTTGAGGTCATCAATACTGGCTCCTACTGGCTTATGGACAAGCATTGCATATAAAGAGTTCGGAGGTGCAAGTATGGGTTTTCTCCTGCAAGACCATGGAACTTAGGCAATAAGTGAATCAATTGACCTTTAATTTCAAAATCTACATTGAAAGTAGGAAAAGCACCAGGTATAGGTTTAAAGTTCCTATCAGATTGAGTTGGTTCCTTAATGGTTCTACCCCTAGGTTGTTCATTAATCCTATTTTAGCCATTATTTTCTCCTTGCCCCTCATTACCACCATTATTAGGTCTATTATGGTTACCATTCCTATTCCCACCATTTGGACCATGAGGAGGTACTTCAGCCATAATTTCTTCTTCTACTTCCTTACTCTCACTAGATGAATGGGGTAGAGCTCATAAAATAAGTAGGCTACGAGATCTTGTATGTCTACCTCTCCTGCCTCTACGCGCTCTAGGCATACACAATTATTCAAGAATTTAAGCACAGATAGAGTTCAAGAAAGATGTAAGTTCAAAACCATGTATTTACCAAGTGTGTAGTTCAAAATTGAGGCAAACTCAATGATTTCAAATAATGCTCATTGAGTTTGAGGTGTATGAAGTGCTATACACTCTCAAAGTATGTGCAGAAAGTAAAGTTATGCAAAAAGAGTAAGTCTGAACACTTAGGAAGATTTTCAGTGGAAAACTAGATCAGGTCGCGACTTGCAAAAGTCCAGGTCATGACTTCAATGGATAGAAAGCAACCCTGAAAGAAAAGGAAGTCGAGGTTATGACTTGTAAAATCCCAGGTCGCGACTTAAACAAATCGAGAGCAACACTGGATAACAGCAGGTTAAGGTCGAGACAAGCCACAAGTCAGGTCGTGACACCAAATATGTGAGTCGCGACTCAAGGTCACAGAGAGCTATTTTCACAAAATCTTTGAAGAAAAATACTAAGTACTTCAACCAGATACTGATCAACTATGAACAGAGTTCAAAATTTCAAGTAATTGGCTAAAACACTCAGGATCAAGCTAGAATAAAATGCAAAATGCTATGCAAAAAATGCAAATGCAAATGTATAGAAAAACAAGATATTTGGTTCTATTTCTCAAAAATTTTGATGCTATGAAATGCAAGATTTAAGTTCAAAAACTAAAACTCTACGAGAATCGACCTAAATCACAATGGTGAAGAAAACCAATTACTACGAAACCAATTCAATGGCATCCCCGGTAACAGCGCCATTGATTGATGTGCCAGACTGTCGCCTTCCTGATCGTCAAGAAAGAGAGTTGCACCAGATAAAATGCAGTATAGGATGCAACCAGTCGTTCTTCTCAAGGAGCTTGTTATTGGGAATCTTAGACTAAATTGGGTTTCAAAAACATTGTAAAAAAGGGGGTTTTAGTTGTTTTAAAAGTGGTGCAACAAATGCAAAGTGAAAAAAATTAACTATTTTTGGTATTTTGAATAAATAAAGAAATGTTTTGGATTAAAAGGGAATTATGGTTAAACAGTCTCTTGATAATGAAAGCTTAGCTATTACTGCTCTTTAGAATGATTGGGAGTTTGGAAAACCTCTAAGTCTGAAGAAAACCCCAAGTAATCACTTGGGTCCAATGTCTTAATTAATGAAAACTCACTTTAATCAAAGTTAATTAACACCTCTTAAGACACTACTGAAAACCACTTAGAGTGTAAATGAATGAATGATGCAAATGCCCTCTGAATGTCAATCGACAGGCATAGAATACCAAGCACACAGATTAATCAACGATTATCACTGATAATCAAACTGAACACAAGGATTCAGACTAAAATATTAAATATATTAATCAACATTAACATCATCCAATCTAAATACAATAGAATAGTCTAAACAAAAGATTTACAATCATAAACCAAGTTTAATACAAGTACAGAAAGTTCCTAAATCTAGAAAAATTCAACACAGCATTAAACAAAGGTTTAGACTATAGAAAGAAAACTCCCCGATTAAGTCCTTGAGCTTAAGCTTTGTCTTCTATCACTAAGAGGCTAAGGGTTTAGCCTCTTATGCTTTCAAACCAATCGCAATGGCTCCAGGATTGAATAGCCATAGTTAAAGCTAAAAATAAGGTTGGAAAAATGGAGAAGAAGGGTGTTGGAGTGGTTTGATCGGTTTAAAAAATACAAAAAATGATGAAGAGATGAAGAAAAATGGAATTTTTGGGTGTATGATCAATCGAGACTTGAGAGGAGATGATGGTGGCTCAACCTTATGCAAATCTGCAGAATGGAAGAGTCCTCTTTCATGGTGGCTGCCCTCCTTAGGTATCGAAGCCTATTCCAAAACGCACAGCTTCACTTAATGCACTCAGGTCGCGACCTCAAGAATGTAAGGTCGCAACTTAGGGGGGTCAAGTCGCGACCTGGGAAGACAGAGAGCTCTCATCTTGACTCAGGTCTAAAACGCGTAGTTTCATTAAAAGGGCATCCAGGTTGTGACCTAAGTAGTCCATGTCGCGACCTGGGGAGGCAGAACACTCCTAACTTTTGTGTTTTGGTCCTTGTAACATTTTGGCTTCATCCATGCCCTATCATGACTCTTGGGTCCTTCTCCAATTGCCTGAAAATCACAACAAAGAGCTATGTAAAGACCAACTGATTATAGATCAAGGCAATTAAAATTTAGAAGAGAAAAATGACCCTTTTTACCACTTAAACAGCAAAATGCAATGCATGACTCAATGTAATCAAATGGATATAAATGCACGCATAATGAGGGTAAAATTGTTCCAAAACATTAGAAAACACTTGAGAAAACCATATAAAGATTGGGTTCTATAAACTGCCTAAAGGAATTAGATATGAAAATTTCTTTAGTGTATATACTGAAATTCCTAATCTCTTTGAAATCTAACAAGCACCACCATAATATGAAGGTATCCGAGATCATCTCCTCAAGTTTTGTATTGATAGTGATCAACAATTCTCTCATCTATTTCCATTATGAAAAAATCAAGAGTTTTATAAAACTCCCTTTCAAGAAAAATAAAGATATCAATCCCACTAAAAGCCTCTCATCTAGGAATGAATCCAGAAGATCTCAAGCTCGTCAAAGAGGAATGTACTGCATTTCTCAAACAAGGCCTTATTGAACCAACAAAATCTGATTGGGCTTGCCAAGCATTCTATGTTGAAAAAAGATCAAAAATCAAAAGAGGGAAGAAAAGGTTAGTCATTGACTATAAACCTCTCAATATTTTTCGTCAAGATGACAAATTCCCTTTACCAAAGCCCAGTTCACTTACAGCCCATCTTAGAGATGCAAAAATCTTTTCCAAGTTTGACCTTAAAGTAGGATTTTGGCAATTGGATATCCACCCAGAAGATCGACCCAAAACTGCTTTTTGTATTCCAAATGCCCAGTACCAATGGACTATTATGCCATTTGGGCTCAAAGTCACCCCATCACTATTCCAAAAGGCCATGACCAGAATCTTTAAACCTATGCTTGTTAATCTCCTCATTTATATTGATGACCTCTTACTTTTCTCGAAAGATAAAGATTCTCATAAACTTTTATTGACCCCAGTTTGGGGAAATAATTGAAAAATATGGGATTATGCTGTCGATAAAGAAAGGGAAATAGGTGTCAAAAGCATAGAATTTCTTGGAATGAATTCTGAAAATGGTTAGTATCATCTAGGACCACATATTATAGAAGAATTGCTCAAGTTCCAAGACGATAATCTGACAGCAAAGCAAATCCAACAATTTCTAGGGATTATTAATTATCTTAAGGATTTTATCCCTCGTGTGTCTAATCATACCAGCCAACTGTCCAAACTTCAAAAAAAGAACCTCCCGCATGGGGGACAGAGCAGACCTCAGCTGTCAAGACTCTCAAAAGAATTATACAGCAACCACCACTTTTAAAGATACCTGACAAAGGGCTACGGATCCTCCAGACTGATGCCAGTGATGACTTTTGGGGAGCTGTCTTAATTGAAGAAATAGATGGAAAGAGATTCTACTGTGGACATGCAAGCGCACAATTCAAGAAGTCAGAGAAGCATTATCATGCTACCTACAAGGAGATCCTTGTAGTCAAAAGAGGAATCGAGAAGTTCAGTTTCCATCTCAGTCCTTATCAATTCAGAGTAGAAATGGACAATACGTCTTTTCCCAGAATGCTTAATCCCAAAGGAAAGATTTTACCAGATAGCCAGTTACTCTGATGGAAAGACTGGTTCTCTCACTATAAATTCACTATCCATCATCTCAAAGGTCACCAAAACATGATAGCAGATTTCCTCATAAGACCTCAGAAAGTTTCCCAGCCGCCAAGACTCCTGTCACTCTCTAAACACCAACTCCTTTTCATCCTAATCATATCTGAACTAGAAATGGCTCACAGAATGAGAGCCACCATTTTCCCTCCTGGATCCTGTCCTGAATCTCCAGCAGATGTCTAAAACTTTGCCAGAAGCACTATGTTCTATAGGCTCCACTGTGTTCTTGTAGATACTGGAATTCACCCTTACCCTCAACACTTTGATGCTGATGCTCCATACCTCACTGTTCCCATCATCAAAGGACCCATACTAGAGGAACTTTTATAGTACATCTAGTCTGTCTCAGCCAATTATACTTGTGCCAAAGCCTTCTTAGCTGTAGTCGTACATGATCACCTGAATGACTTCAGAAATGAAAATTCTCCTCTTACCACACTCTTTGAGATGCTTGCTCCTCTTCTTTACTGGAGAGGAAAACTTTGAAAAATTCTCAAGGAACATAATATCTGGGACTTACCATCTCCCAAACAAAAAAGATTTTTCTGTTTATATACCTTTTTCAGGAACTATGGTATAAGTGCTAATCAAAGGTTTTACACAGACAACCGTCTGATTCTCCAAGTCACCACCCCCTCATGGCCAAGAAATAAAGCATTGTTAATGGAAAAAATTGGGAAAACATTAACTGCTCTTAATCAGCCTGACACGGGAGACGACACTTCATGTCTTTCTCTTGGACCTTTCCCTCCAACTTCACCTTTAGCCAGCAGCACAACACTTGAAGAATTCCAGAGAGATTTCATCATGAGTATTGTCAGACCTCCACCAAATAAGTCACAAGTCCCTCTACTGATAGAAGCCTCCCAAGACCCTTTTGACAGAGACTCGCAGATTCAACTCACTCAGCCTAAAGGACTCCATCTTCCTCAGCCTAGTTTTCAGCTACAACTCCCATTCCTTACAAGAGAATCCCAAATCCTAACCAAGATGACCTTGACCCAGAACTTGAAGACTCCTACTGTACAAGGAGATACTATGACTCAGATGATCCTCACCCAGATGGCATTATGAACCTATCCCCTAGCCATGAACCTATCTACAAAGACTAGGGAACACCATCATCAGAAAATCTCCTTTTGAGATGCTCTGAAGATAAGGGGGACTTGCTAGATTCCTACTTTATGTTGCCATCTACTTTTACTTTATTAAAGTAGTTCGTCTTGTGGTCTATTTCGTCTTGTAATCAGTAAAGTAGTTGCCTTTATTAAACTAGTTGGCAGTAGTGTCATTATTAGGATAGAAAGCCATTATGACCCCTACCCGTCATAATGATATCTACTATTAGGACTTTGTCCTGTAATGACTCGGAGCCTCTATATAAACCCCACTTTGCTATCCGTTACAGGCAGAAGGAGTTGTATCAACTTCCTTATATAATACCAGTGTGCTTTCCTTATGAGTTCTCTCTAAATTTCCCTCTTCTTCTAAAAGCCTTACTTATAATATCTTTCTTCTGTCGCTAGAGATTCTGAGTATGCTCTGCACTTACCTCTTCAAGAGGATCCTGTGCATTAGAAATAGAATCTGACCACGATCCATAAAGGAGTGCTTAGTGACAATCTTTCCAGTTATCCTAGATCTGGTATTCAAAGCTGAGAGTCCTAACATCGCCTGTTGATGAGTTGAGAATAAGTGGCCTTACCTGGACTAAGGCCTTGGGTATCAAACTATGTTAGCTACCACTCAGGGGTGTTAGCTGAACCGGACCAAGCTAACATAGTCTGATACCCAAGGCCTTAGTCCAGGTAAGGCCACTCATTCTCAACTCATCAACGGGCCACATTAGGACTCTCAGTTTTGAATACCAGATCTAGGATAACTGGAAAGATTGTCATTAAGCACTCCTTTATGGATCATGGTCATATTCTATTTCTGATACACAGGATCCTATTGAAAAGGCAATGCAGAGCATACTCAGAATCTCTGGCGACAGAAGAAAGACATTATAAGTGAGGCTTTCAGAATGAGAGAAATTTAGAGAGAGCTCATAGGGAAAGCACACTAGTATTATACAAGGAGGTTGATACAAGCTCATGAGGAAAGCATTTCAATCTTTTGCTATTAATAGGTAACTACTTTACCTCATACATGTAGCACTCTAACATGCAATAGCCAAGGCACTTAAAGCAAGGAGTATAGCTACACAATCATCATCATCATCACTTAGCTCAACCACATAATGGCACATGAAATTGCATAGCAATCAATACAACAATCAATATTAAGGTTAATTAAATCTTACTACCTTAATCCAATGCTCTTTGGTGTTGTTTTTGAAAGATCTCTTGGTTGGTTTTCAAGAGGGACTATTTAGCCAAAATGAAAGTTGTAACCTAGGATGTATTTTTCAATGTTTTGATACTTCTATTGTGTTCAAAATGGAAAAAAGTATGGGATAAACCTAAAGAACAAGTATTAGAAGCATTAGAATCCAAGTTGTGATTTTTGAAAAACAAGCCTTAGTGTTTCGGCCAAACTGAATCTCAAGGAAGGAGATTTATTTTCTTAAATCCAAGTGTATATTTGGATTCTACATGAAAAATCATGTAGGAATAAGCCAAGAGGGAATTTTTAGGATTAAGGAAACAAACTCTAAAAATGTAAAGAATAAAGACGGAAGCTTTAAGGGGTTAAGAGTTACTTGAATTATGTTGTAAAATTTTTATGTGAAATGGTTGGTAACCTTGCTGTCCAAGTCAATTATGAAAAGTTTGACTAATTACCATATTACTAGATCTGACAATGTATGTGGTATTATTTGCTACTGAGATTCTCCCAAATCTCACCCCTCCCTAACCAACCATTTAGGTCAATCATTGATGGGCAATAATGGCATGAGAAGCAAGGAAAAGAAAGTGGAGAATTAGTCATGTTAATGAATGTATAATTCTCCTATTTTATAAATTATGTTTATGGATACTAATTATGCCATGTAATTGATTATAATATTTATGGCATGAATGAAAGTGTATGACCATAAATGGGAATCAATAAGCCCATGTTATGTATACTAAAAAGATAAAAAGAATTAAAGTAAGAAGTGGTTAAGGGATGAAGAGTAGGTCATGGGACAGTGAGTTTGTAGCTCTAGTTTGACCTATCAAATAAATGAGTTAAGCCACGAGATTTGGTAGGCTTATAGTACACATCTTGAGCTTTAAAATGAGATGTAGGTTGCTCAACTGAATGGTGCACAAAGAGATGTGAATTCCCAAAATAAACACACAGAATCTGGAAGTTTTAGAATTTACCAAATAAATAGTAATTTTTATTCATTAAACTATATGAATTGAGCAAAGATAACTTCAGTTTGGTATTTTTCCTTAGAGAGCTTTCAAAGATATTTTTGCGAAATTTTAGAACACCTCAATACGATTTTTATAGAATTAGTTATGATTTTTCAAAGTTTGACCTGAAATCTGGAATTTAAACAGTGAATAGTAACCCAAGTAATTATGTTGAAATTTTAAATCTACAGGCTGGTGTCATGACCTGCTTGAACCATAATGCTTACGAATGCATACTCTGAAGGGTTAAAGGATGGATGTTTTAGAGGTTGTGACGTGAGAAACTCAAGTTGCGACTTCAAGTCATAGAGAGCTGCTGTCATAAAAACCTTAAAGAATTCACTAAGTTTTTCAACCAAATGCTTTAACAACTATGCATAAAATTCAAAACTTTCAAGCAAGTGGTTAAACACTCAGGATCAAGTGTAAACAAATGCAAAATGCTATGCAAGAGTGTAAATGCAAAAGTATAGAAAAACAAGATATTTGTGTCTATTTCTCTGAAATTTTTAAGCTATGAAATGCAAAATTTAAGTTCAAAAACTAAAGCTCCATGAGAATTGACCCAAATCACAATAGTGTTGAAAATCAATTACTAGGGAACCAATTTCTTAGCTCCCAGGCAACGGTGTAACACCTCATGTTTAAATCAATTAACTTGCCTTGCGGAAGCATTTGGAATCACTTTTGAAGGCTACAATTGATGAAAGATCAAGTTTGAAAATTTTCATTTACGGGTTACTATTCATTGTCACCTTAAAATGTGACAAACTTCGAAAATTCGTAACTAATTGTAGAAAAATTGAAATTGAGTGATTCCAAGTTCTACTGAACTGATTGCCTTGAAATTCGAGCTCAATTTCCTTTGAAAAAGTTACTGTTCATTTGGTCATTTTCGGATTTTACTGTATTTTTGCCTAACTTTGGAAAGGCAAACTTTCTGCTCGGTTATCAGAATCAAGCAAACTACCTCTCATTTTAAAGAGAAACATCAGATCTCTTTGGTTGCCAAATCTTATGACCTAACTCACTCGTTTGATAGGTCAAACCGGAGCTACAAACTCACTGCTCCAGGACTTACGTTTTATCCCTTAACATCTCTTTGATTCTTTTTATTTCTTTGGCATACATAACTTGGGATTACTCTTTCCCATTCATTCTCATACACTTTCATTCATGCCATAAATATTATAATTAAATACATGGCATCATTGGCATCCATAACATAGTTCACAAAATAGTAGAATTATACATTTATTAACAGTCTCATCCATTAACAAGAATAATTCTGCGCTTACTTCTCCTTTCTTCTCATGCCATTATTGCCCATCATTGATTGACCTAAATGGTTGGTTAGGGAGGGGTGAGATTCGGGGGAATCTCAGTAGCAAACACTACCCATAAGCATGCAAGACATAATGCACATGCATGACATGTTATAACATTAACACATGAATGCCATGGAAAGTAAGCTAAAGCATTTCATGCTTCCATAACATATTGCCAAGGCAAAACATAACATAAACTTGCAAACATAACTTTGCAAACATTTCATCATAGCTTAGTCACATCATGGCAACACAATCACATCATGTAAGCATACATATCAAGCACACAGTATAGGTAAGTTCACTACCTTGTAACATGGCTTTCCCCTTGCTTTTCCTTTGATTCCCTTGTCTTTCCAACCATGTGGACATTCGGTCAACATCACCAAACATCCTCTTGGATGTTCCAAAGGTCCTAAACATAGTCACATTGATCATACAATCCATTAGGACCACTAGATTACATAAAGTTCAAGACTATCTCTCTTGAACCTCAACCCTTTCTCTTAGTCTTAGGGCTTTCTTTCTAACTTTTCTACCATAAATCTCATCATTTCCCATCCTTATGATCCATTTCTTGTCAATTAGGACCACTTTAGATGGCCTTAGATTCAAGAATACCAAATCTGAAAATTTTGCTTCGCGGGTACTGTTCACGCAGAATTTCCAGAATTTTTGCTCAACTTTGGAAATTCATAATTAATTCTAAAAAAATCCAAATTGAGTGGTTCCAAGTCTCACTGAAAGCTCATTAAGTTAAATTTACATGAAAATTAGTTTCAGGAACCAATTCTATGCCGAATAGCACCGGAATTGTACGGAACTCGAAACTCTTCCAAAAGTTCAACACTGTTTCCAGATTTCAAACCCTAACTTTGAAAAATCACCATAAATCGTACACATATCCAAATGAAGTGTTCTACCTATGGATTTAAAGGTCACAGAGTGTACTTTAAGCATACAAAATTTCAGAATCAGATACACACAGTAACTAATCCGAAATAGGCATAAAATCAGGTGCTATAACCACCACATACCGTGTTTTAGAGTTTGATCTGGCTTGGAACCACTTGGCCTTTCTTTCTCCCTCTTCTTTCTCTCTCTAGAAACCATTTTGCAAGAGCTTTCCCATGGATTCCTTATGCTTGGATGAAATGGAAGGGAGGGGAGGGGGTATTTATAGAAAAACAGACTGAATCTAGACCGTTGATCTTAAAAATACGTGGCTCGATCTGGACCGTCCATTTTCTCTTTTGATCTTACGGTGACAAGTGTCCTATGACATCATGCTTACCTCATCATGATGACATCATGCTTACATCATCAAGCCATGTGTCTTGCATCCGACCGCACACGTGTCTTGCATCCGACCGTACACGTAATATTTTCTTTTTCTCATCTAACCGTACACTTGTGACTTTCATGTCCTTTCATCATTTATGACATTAAAATAGGGAGAAAATAAATGGAAAAATTCGTGCAAAAATATTTTCTTAATTATTTCTCCACCTATCAAGCCAATCTTGCATCGTATCGGATACTTTTCGGGTCTTGACTTACCCTGTACCACCAGGACATGTTCTGACACTATTTTCTCATCTTAATAAGTACATATATGGTTCCACCTTAGAGGAGCAGAGGGAAAAATAATTAGCTCTACTGACGGGCTACTTAACCTTACTGAGTCATGCAGTAGAGATTTCACTATAACGGGTAGACAAAAGACTGTCTAAAATATTCCCATACTGCGTTCTGATTTTTATGCTGTCCATAAATATCTTCTGGTGACTCAGCATGATGACTCGTAGGTGTCATGATTACACTTGATGACTCAGCATGATGACTCGTCGGTGTTATGATTACGCTTGATGACTCAGCACGCTGACTCAGCATCGTCATGATGGTCCTTAGATATTTTCTTTGGTTTTGTCTCCTATTTGGGGGACAAAATTATTTAATATTTGACTGGAGCATTATATTCAATCCAGAGCTCCAAAAATTCATCCAAAAATATCATAAAATTCCTCATATTCTAGAGAAAATCTGTGAATTTTCTCAGGTCATAACTCAACCTGTAGCTCCACTTAAAAATCATTCTTTAAAATGTCCTTTTTCGGCACAACTGGCTTTTAAGTATTCTTAAAGCCATTTTGCTGGTCTTCTGGGGATGAGACTAATTTTATAATTTTTTATAGTCTCTTAGATCATACATTCCCATTTTACCATAATTTTCTGAGGTTTTCTTATGACTCAAACAATTAAATCTACCTCTACATCTCAAATTGAGCCATAAACTTATAAATTCCTTTTAAGTTACCTCAGGGGTATTTTCATCATCTCTCTTCACAAAAGAGCCTTAGAATATTATTTCCCATTTTCTGGGATTTTCTTAGAATTTTCTAAGTACTTTTCATTTTTTACCCCTGATGGCCATAACTTTCTGAATTTACGGTTTTACCCCTGTTTAGGCTCAACCTCATAAAACCATCTCTTTGAGGCTTCTAACTTAACCTTTGGTCTGTATCTAGCCTCTTTTCTCTTTCTGGGTCTTTGAGACTTTACTGGAGCCTCTAACTTTGATTACACTTTAGCCCCTTAAAACTTTCACTTTGCAGTTTAGTCCTTGAAACTGCTTTAACTTCCTTTCTCATCTTTAGGACCTCTACTAAAAAGGGGTCTGGTAGCCTATCCCATTCAGGCTATTTCTAGTACTTATGGTCTTAAAAATTGGGATGTTACAAACGGCGCCATTGATCGGACCAGATTGTCACCTTTCGGGTCACCAAGAAAGTGATTGCACCAGATAATGCAGTATAGGGTGTAACTAGTCATTCTTCTCGAGGAGCATTTTATTAGTGATCCTAGTCTAGATTGGTTATCAAAAACATGTTAATTTGGGTAAGAAAAAGGGGGTTTAAATTGTAAAACAGTGGTGCAAAATAGACAAAATGCAAAGTAGTAGATCCTTTTGGTCTTTTAAATAAATGAAGGAATGATTTGGATAAGTGGGAAAGTATAATGAAATAGACTCTTGATAATGAAGGTTTAGCTATCCTTGCTTTTAAGTTGATATTGGAGTTTAGAAATCTCTAAGTCTGAAAGAAACCCCAAGCAATCACTTGGGTCTAATGTTTTAATTAATGAAAACTCTCTTTAATCAATGTTAATTAACACCTTTTAAAACACTGTTAAGAGCTACTTAGAGTGTAAATGAATAGATAATGCAAATGCCCTTAGATTGCCAATCAACAACCACAGTATACCAAGTAAACAAACTAATTATCATATATCATTGACAATCAAATGACCATAAGGATTCAAAACTGATATATTCATATAGACAATTCAACATTAAACAGCATCCAATCCAATTACATTGCAGTAGTCTAAACAAAAGAAAAACAAATCATTAATCTAGTCTTACATAACTGCAAAAATTCCTAAATCTAGAAATGTTCAACACAAGTTTAAGCACAGATTTAGACTAATAAAATCCCCTATTAAGTCCTTGGGCTTAAGCTTCATCCTCCATCACCAAGACGCTAATGGTTTAGCCACTTATGCCTTTAAACATTCACAATCACTTCAAGTGTGTTCAACTATGAGTAATGCTAAAAAGGGGTTGGAAAATGGAGGAGAAGGTGGTGGAAGTGATTTAATCAGTTCAGAATTGCAGAAAATAGTGAAGAAGTGAGAAAAAATAGAGGTTTGAGGTATGGGATCTATAGAGACTTGAGAGAAAAAGGTTGAGGCTTCTATCCTTGTAAATCTGCAGAATAGAGGCTCTTTGGTTCATGATGGCTACCTCCCTTAACTCTGATTGTAGAATAACCTATTCCAAAACACACAACTCTACTAAACACATTCAGGTCGTGACCTCAGAAAGTCAGGTCGTGACCTTAGAAAGTTAGGTCGCGACCTCATGAAGCTATGTCGTGACCTGAGAACATAGAGGCACAATAAGTCTTGGCCTAGCTCCAAAGCGCATAACTTCACTTAAAGAGCATCCAAGTCGTGACCTCAGAAGTCTAAGTCACGACCTAAGGACATAGAAGCACCTCAATCTTGTGTTGAATTTGTGGCTCCATCAATGCTCCATCTTGGGTCTTAAATCTTCCTCCAAATGCCAGAAAATAGCGGCAAAGAGCTCTGTAAAGATTAAACTGATTAAAGATCAAGGCAATTTTAGTTTGGAAGAGAAAAATGATCCTTTTTACCCTTAAATAGCAGAATGCAATACATGGATCAATTTGATCAAAAGGATATAAATACATACATAATAAGGGCAAAAGTGTTACAAAACATTAGAAAACACTTAAGAAAACCATATAAATATTGGGTTTTATCACCCACACATAAGTATACCACATCAAGCACATAAGGGGTAAGTTCACTACCTTATACTTCAAACTTTCTTCTTGCTTTTCCTTTGACTCCCTTGACTTCCCAACTATAAGGGCTTTTGGTCAACATCATCAAACATTCTCTTAGATGTTTCAAAGTCCTAAACATAACGATATTGATCACACAATCCATTAGGATCAAGAGTTACATAAAGTTTAAGACTAGCTCTCTTGAACTTAACCTTTTCTCTAAATTTTTAGATTAGTATTCTAGCTTATCTCTTAGGCCAATCCTACACAATTTTGTCCAAAAAATCCAAATATGAGCTTAGATTAATGAAAATCCAACTCCTTCCCTAAAAATCTGTGTTGGTCGAATGGGGGGTTTAAGAAATCCAAAAATTCCAACTTTAACTGCAATGCTTCCAATGCTTATTCTTTAATTTTACCTTACACCATTTTTCATTTTAAACCCATTGGAAGCCTTTGAATCATCAAAATCACATCCTAGGGTGTATAACCAGACCTGGCCAAACACTACACTCAATAACCATATCATACAGTTTTTTCAATTTCAACATAAATCCACTTGAAACAACCTCTAATCAATGTGTTTTAACTAAGTTTAACGTCAAAATCATCCTCCCTTATCTTTTATAATTTTTGGCCAGCTCCTCCTCTTAGAGGATTCTACATTTTTAACCATCAAACTCAAGAATACAAAGCAAAATATAAGGCAGAACATAAAACTAACCTTGTATCCAAGCTTAAGTGGATGGTTTCCTCTTGATTGATCTTTAAGAAAATATTTTGCAAGAGTTTTTCCTCTTAAACTCATCTTGGCCGAAAATGAAGGGGGGAGAGGCTCTATTTATAGCCAAAATTTTTCCTTGAATGGACTAAAATGCCCTTGGAAGTTAATTAAAAAGGTAAGGGGAATTTTAGAACTTTAAGTGCTCTTTTACATCATCATTGCATCACCTTCTTAAATCATCCCTTACATTATTCTTCTAGAAGGTCTAGGTATCAAGAATCTAGTGGAAGAGAAGGGAGATTGAATCTTAGCCATTAGATAAAAACTTAATCTCCAAGTTTCCTCCTAATTTACTTGGCTCACATTTATCCGGCTTTCTTGATGGCCTTTTGGAGCTCAGAAAATTCTTCTATCTACTCCATAAATTCCCTTTAATTCTAAAGAATATCTACAAGTTTTCTCAGGTCATAACACTTCCTTTAAACCTTACATAAAAATCATTCACTAAAATCCCTTTTATCAGCATAATCGCCTTTTTATTTTATTAAAACCATTCTACTAGCCTTCTAATTGTGGGACTAATTTTATAAATTAGTACAATCTTATAACTACTTAACCTTATTTTTGTGTGCATTTTTTAGGTCTCTTGCCATTTTAAATAATTACCTCAATCAGTGTACATTTTACCAGCCATAATCTTATAAATTCCATTTAAGCTGCCTCAGGGGTATTTTCATCATTTCTCTTCACAAGAGTCTTAGAATGCTATTTCCTATTTTTTTGGATTTTTCTAAATTTTTTTGTATACTTTCTATTTTTACCCTTATTGGTCTGTACCTTTCTGAACTTACAGTTTTATCCCTGCTTGGGCTCAACCTCATGAAACCATCTCTTTGAGGCTTCTAACTTAAGCTTTGACCTGTCTCTAGCCTGTTTTCTCATTTTGGGCCTTTGAGAGTTTATTGGAGCCTCTGTCTTTGATTACACTTTAGCTCCTGAAAACTTTCACTTTGCAGTTTAGTCTCTGAAACTACTTTGACTTCCTTTCTCATTATTCGAACCTTTGCTAAAAAGGGTCTTGTAGCCTATCCTATTTAGGCTATTTTTGATACTTGCAGGCCTAAAAGTCAAGATGTTACACCCAGGAGCTCATTATCTTAGCTGTGTCTAGAGTGATGGTTCTGCCTCTGAGTTTAGTGGTTAGGCAGTTTTTCACCAAATTGTCCTGGTCATCATACTCTTCTATTACTTCCATGTTGCAATAGAATCTTCTTACTACCTCAAGACAGTAATCTTCTCTGATACACAACCAATTGGAGTAGTATTCTATTGGATTAAACAGATCCAATTGGGTTTTCTTATTAGTTTTCAAGCTGTTCAAGTCCACAAACGCTACTGGATAGAATTTTTGTATGGCAAAATCTACTTAAACTTTCCTATGTTGACATCCTTATCCAAATTCCCAATCAAGGATTCAGTAGTAGATTCAGGATGGTTACCTTAAGTAGGAGCCTAATGAGATGCCCCTTCACTAGCTCTCTACTTCTTATGTCTTAGTTACTTGGGTACTGAGATTTTCAGGGCTGTATCCACAGCTTTCCGAACTGAGATTTACTTGTCAGACTCAATTTTTGATCCCTCAGAGACTACATGTAGTTTGGATTTAGATTGAGTTTGCCTTTTGCTCTTTGTTAGTTGAGAAGAACTCTGAGACTGGCTTTCCCTGATCTTTAGTGTCCTACTCCTCTAGGGTTTTTCTTGCCTAACCTTTGGTTTATGCTTCATTTTAGCACTCGAAGGAGTAGTCTCTTTAGGAGAAGCTCACTTTCTAGTGGTTTCTTCCTAACTTGACCCCTGTCATTTTACTCTTGCCATTTTTCGTGGAAGATGATTTTATGAGAGATGATTGGTGAATGTTGAGATAGGAGAGGTTTGGAGCAATCAAGAAAGCTCAGAAGGTGTTTTCAAGTGGTTTTTAGTGAGAAATTTAATAGAATAGGAAGGATTTTAACCGGTGCTGAGAAACAGGGATAGTGGTTATCGAGTTAGGGTTCTGTAACTGATGAGCGAATTTCAAATCTTTGTACTTAAAGCACTAAGGATTATCGATCAGATTATCGATTAAGACATGATCGATCAGCTTATCGATAATATTGAAAAACAATAAGAATACTATGAACAGTTATGAACACGTTATCGAATAAGCATTAATCAAACAAGTGATTAAAAAGACATAGGTAGAAATCATACCTATTCGTATTAATCAATAAGTTGATCAATAAATCAATATTTGATTAAGTGATCAATTAACCTTACCCTTTTTAAGCTGCTTCCTTTTTGCACGAAGTTTCTCCTTATTTGATTGAACGTGTTTGATAATTGGTTTATTGAATACGTTATTGCAAATTTACTAGCTACCATTCTTCATTAGCTTCTACCTGCCTTAGTGATCGATAATTTGACCCATAAATACCATTATCGATCAGGTGATCGATAAATATAATAATTTTTTAGCCATAGTTATCAATTTCTTCATTGAACATTCTCTCCTCTGTTAACCTCTATTTTTCAATATCAAAATAGAGTTTCCTGCAAACCAAACTTCTATCCACTCTGATACTTAAGTTAGCTTTCTAATCATCAAAATGTTAAATTTAAATACTCAAAATAAAGAAGTAATGTAAAATTTCTTACAACTCATTGGGATTTGCCATTCACAATTCTCTTCTGAAGTAATTGAACTTCTATTGGTCAAGGGGCTTTATGAAGATGTCTATGATTTGATATTCAGTAGGAATGAATTCTACTGTCACGTCTTTCTTTTGAACATGATCCCGAATGAAGTGATGGTGAACATCAATGTGCTTAGTTCGGGCATGATGACCTGGACTCTTTGACGGACTGATTATGCTCGTGTTGTCATAGAGAATTGGGATCTCTTTCAACTTAATTCTCAAATCTTGTAATTGTTGTTTTAACCATAGTATCTGAGCACAACAGCTTGCAGTGGCAACATATTTTGATTCTGTAGAAGATATGGCCATAGTGTTTTGTTTCTTGCTTGACTATGAAACCAGATAGCCTTTGAGGAATTGACATTGTCCACTAGTATTTTTTAGTCTGTTTTGCAACCTCTATGGTCAGCATCTGAGTATCCCATGATGTTCTGCTCCTTTCTTTGGATACCATATTTCTAGATTAGGTGTTATGACAAGATATCTGAGGACTCTTTCGATAGCTTCTTCATGTGATTCCTTGAGAGCTGATTGCTATCTGGCATACATTCCTATGCTGAATTGAATATCTGGTCTACTTGCTGTGAGGTAGAGTAGTGAACCAATAATTCCTCTATACTTAGTCAAATTCACGTCCTTGCCTTTCTCATCTGCATCTGAGGATAAGGTTGAGCTCATTGGAGTATTTGCACTTTTTGTTTGCTCTAGACCATACTTCTTCATAAGTTCTTTTAACTACCTTATTTGAGATATGAATATTCCGTTCTTCTTTTGTTTAATCTGCCCTAGGAAGAAATTCAATTCTCCCATCATTGACATCTCGAGTTCACCCTGTATTAGCTTAGCAAACTCTTGGCAAAGATCTTCATTAGTAGCACCGAATATAATATCATCTACATAAATTTGAATGATTAAGTTCTTTCTTATTTCTTTTGATAAAGAGTGTTATGTCAACCTTACCTTTTTCAAAACCTTTTTCTATCAGGAAGTTGCTAAGACGTTCATACTGTAACATCCAAATTCTTAACCTTAAGAGTAAGAAAATCCCACGACATTTAAGGGCCAGAATAGTGAAAAGAAATATAGAAATTTTGGAAAAATATGTTAGAAATTCCCAAACATTTTGTAAATAATTACGAAAGGTAGAGAAAAGGTCATTGGACAGTATTCAAGGCTCAAAGGTTGAAAATTTTCAGTAATTATTGAATATTGACTAATTAGGAAAATTGGTCAAAAATTAATTATAGAAAATAGTTTTGAGCCTTAGAAAATTGAGAAAAAATAAGGATAAGGTGTCTTGAGAATTATAAGACATTGTACAAGTGGTTTTATTCCCATAATACCCCTGGTTAATTTTTAAAGGAATTTAAAGTCTAATTATGCTAATTGGGGTTTTATTTGGGAAAATTTCAAATAAATACTTATGAGGCTAGATAAATTACAAGAGAATTCATGGAGCTTCTATGGGATTAATAAGAGGTTATGAAATAATTAGGAAAGTTTTAATGAGCCTAAAGACCTAAAAAAGTAACTCTTGAGTAAGAAAACTAATATAGTAAGAAAATTAGTCCTTTTCTTCAATAATACAAATTTATTATCGAAGTAAAGGAGGGCTCTTTAGGAAGGAAAAATTGATAAAGAAACGTTAAGGATCTAACAGAAATTTATTAGGAAGCTCAAATCACTAATATAGAAAAAGACGGAGCTATTTCAGTATCAAAAGGGTACTGAAAAAGGTGAAAAGTATACACCTTTTTACTTGGCTCTCATTATGCCACTTGTCAAACTAGGGGTAGAGAGGATTTTGACTTCTAGAATTCATTTTATTTGAAATTAAATAAAGGAAAAAGAAAATGCAAGAAGGAAGCTTAGCTTGACATATTATCATTGCAATTCCTTTGAACTTGGATGGCAAATAGTTAATGCTTGGCTTATAAATAGCCTCTAACCCCCTCACATTTTCAGCCAAAGCAATAACTATAGGGGAGATTATGTTGCTCTTGAGTTTAGAGAGAGAAAGTCTACCTAAGTTCAAGGAATCACTAAGATAAGCTTTTAAGCTTTTTGTGAATTATTATGGGCTGTTTTTATATGCTTTTATGTTGATTTAGATGGTCATTTTCCATGGGGAGATGCTACCCAAATTTTCAAAAATTAGGAAGGGTTTAATCAAGGGTTTGAAACATAGATTAAACACTTGAAAAGGATAGGATTTGATTGGTTTTAGGTGAGTTTTGGAAAGAAAATCCAATCCCTATGATTGATAATTCAATTCGGAAAAAGAGAGAGAATAGTGTTGCAATTGGATTTGATTTAATTTAATGCTTCCAATGTGTTTAAATGATAAAATGGTGTAGGAAAACACTAAGAAAGTAAGCTTGGAAGCATTCAAATTGAAAATCAAAATTTTGTTTTCCAAGATACCTTATTCGGCCAAAGTGAGATCTATAGAGAGGAATTGGTTTTCATAAATCTACGTGAATATTTGAAATCTACATGAAAAATTATGTAGAAATAGCCCAAGAGATTTAAAGAATCAAAATTGTAAGGAATAACCCAAAAATCAAAGAAAATGGGTTTAAGGGTTATTTGATTAATATGTTGGATAATTAATGAATGGTGATGTCCTATTGCATTATCAATAGGCCTAGCATCCAAGGGGAAGAAGATTTGTTCAAGAGCAGAAGAGCTTAAAGGAAAGGACAAAGCTTGAAGAGGTAGCTAGCAATTATCATCTAATGTTACCTTGCATTGTGTTTATTGCTTTATGTTATGCTATGTTGCTATGCCATGATGTGGATGAGATGATTATGTTATATGATGTGTAACTCCATGCATGTAATGCCTTGGCTTATGCCATGTTGAGTGTTATGAATGAGAAGTAAGTTATATCCTTTCCATGGTATATGCATTAAGTGAAAGTAAGCATTAGCAAGTTCATTTAGCATAAAATACTTTGCTTAGTTGGCATTATGAATGTGGTGCTATGCTATTAAGATTCCCATGAACAGTTCTTTTTGAAATTAAATCTGGGCTCAAATTTGAAGACAATTCATCCAAAGCTTATTTTTTTCTCAAAATTTAATCAAAATAGCTTCTAATAAAACTTGGAATCACTTGATTTCAATTTTTCTACAATTACTTATGAATTTTCAAAATTTGGCCAATTTATGGGTTGCTATGAATAGTAACCCATGAGCAAATTTTTTCAAAGCCCAATTTTTCAAACTTTTGGCCATCAAATGTGATTCCAATTACCTCTAATTGGATGGTAATTTGGTACAAAGTTAAGATGTTACAGATACCAAGCTCTAGGTGCCTATTTTAATCCATATAAAGCCTTTTTCAATTTGTAACCATGATTTGGAAAATTTGGATCTTCAAATCCAAGAGGTTGTTCAATGAAAACTTCTTCCATAATATAACTATTCAAAAAGGCACTTTTAACATCCATGTAATACAGTTTAAAATCTTTCATAGAAGTAAAGGCTAAGAGTACTCGTATAGCTTCTAATCTAGCTACTAGAGCATATGTTTCCTTATAATCAATACCTTTTGTTTTTGATAATTTATGCAGATTCATTGAGCTTATTCTTGAATACCCATTTGGTGCCTACAACTAGATGGTCATTAGGTCGGGTACCAAGTCCCAAACTTGATTACTCTCAAATTGGTTTAGCTCTTTCTGCATAGCAGCTATCTAAAATTCATTGGATAGAGCTTCATCAACACTGGTTGGTTCAATGTTTAAGATAAATACATAGAAACACACTTTATTCTAGAGGGTGGTTTTTGTCATATCTCCAAGCCTTAGGTTGGTCTAGATTATCTTGAGAACACGGTTCAATTGGATCATCTTGATTTTCAGTGTTTTCTACAGAAGGCATTTTGTTCAGAGACTTGTTTAGACTCCATTTTTCAAAAGTTTGAACAATCTCAGCATCATCATCTAAAGGTTTTGAAATTGACTCAGTTTCAGTAAACACAACATGAATTGATTCTTCAATAGTAAAAGTTCTTTTATTAAAAACTCTATAGGCTTTACTACAGTGAGAGTACCCTAGAAATAAACCTTCATTAGCTTTAGGATTGAATTTACCAAGATTTTCTTTATTGTTGTTATGGATGTAGCATTTGCTTCTGTAGATCTTCAGATGAGCCAGATTCAGTTTTCTTCCCTTGTATAGCTCGTATGGTGTTTTCCCGAGTAGTGTTTTGATGTATGCTTTGTTGGAGATGTAGCATGCTGTGCTTATGGCTTCTGCCCAGAATACTTGTGAAATCCCCTTTTCGTTTAGCATTGCTCTAGCCATCTCCATGAGCACTCTATTCTTTCTTTCCATGACTCTATTTTGCTTAGGTATTCTTGGTGCTAAAAAGTTGTGGTTGATCCCGTGTTCATCATAATAGTCAGTGAATTCATTGTTCTCAAATTCTTTTGCATGATCAGTCCTGATTGACACAATAGAAATACCTTTCTCATTTTGGACCTTTTTAGCAAAAACAATGAATGCACTAAATGTCTCGTCTTTAGAGGAAAAAAATAGAATCCAAGTAAATCTTGAATAGTCATCAACTATCACAAGAGTATATAAGTTTCCACTAAAACTTTTGACTCTTGATAGACTAACCAATCCATATGAAGCATTTAGAGTGGTCTCTCAGTTGAGACTGTCTTCTTTGATTTAAAAGATGACTTTGTTTGTTTACCCTTCTGACAAGCATCACAGATAATGTCATGTTCAAACTAAATTTTAAGTAAACCAATAACTAAATCCCTTTTAGTTAATTTTGAAAGCTGATTCATATTAACATGAGCACGACATTTATGCCAAACCCAACTTTTTTCATTTTTACTAACAAAGCAATTTTCAAAAAGTTTGGAGTCAATTTGAATAGTATAGCAGTTACCGTCTCTTGGTGCTTTTAGCTTCACATTCAATTCTTCCTTTCTGAGTGGCAGGTCATCTTTGTTAATGATTAAGCATTCTTCAGAATCAAAGATTACCCAGCTATTCTTATCAGTGCTCTGGCTAACACTAAGCAGGTTGTGACATAAACCTTCAACGTAGTACACATCTTCAACTTTCATTCCTTTGTCACTTCCTACTTCTCTGATTCCTGCTATTCTTCTAGATTGATTTCCACCGAAGCTCACTTTACCACCTTCTTTGGGTTTAAGTATTGAAAATTTATCACTATCACCCGTCATGTGTCTAGAGCATCTGCTATCAATGTACCATTTGTTTCTTTTGGATGCTTTAAGACAGACCTGCATCGGAAAAATCATGTTTTAAGTACCCATACCTTCTTGGGTCTTTTCATGTCCGTGGTACATATAGACCTTTAAGCACCTATTTTAATATTTCGTAGGTTCCTTTCTTCTCGTGATGATAAGAAGATGTTGTGTGACCCTTACAGTTACAATAAGAAAAGTGCAAATGGACTAGAAGAATGAACAAAATTTCTAAAGAAAGTTAGATACGATCGCTCACCACTTTTCTTCTTTCCTTTTCTTTTATCTTGAGTAGGATCATATCCTATTTCGGATTTTGTCCATTATGCACCGTTAAGCTCCTAGTATCACTTTGAGCATTTCACTGCCCTTTGTGAACTTCTCCAGAGTTTTTGTGAGATCCTCAATTTTCTTCATATTCTGCTCACACTTTGTACAGTTTGGTGCACTAGTTTCTTTCTACTTTACTTGTTCTTCCAAACTCTTAATTTTCTTTTTAGAGCTTACCAGCTCTTTGGCTATTCTAACTAATTTAGAATGTAAAGCATTGCATTTAGATTGTAACTCCTTATAAGAGGGTTCAGAAATGATTACCTTATCGGTCTTTGAATCTTCATCTTCCTTTGCAACAAGACAGATGTTGGCTCTTTCTTCATCATCACTGTCATCTTCTTCAGATGAGCTATCTCCCTGGATTGAAGTAACAAAAGCCTTCTTCTTTCTAAACTTCTCTTTCTTTTTATCTTTGTCTTTTGATTTAGATGGTTGTGGACAATCCGCTTTGATATGTCTCGGCTTCTTGCATTCGAAGCATATTATTGGGTCTTTGGCCTCAATTTGAGATATGGAGGCTTTATGCTTTGATTGGAACCTTCTCCCGACTCTGTTCTTACAGAATTTCTTGAACCTCTTTAAGAGGCCCATTCCTTTATCCTCCAGATGTTCTTTGTCGTCATCTTCACTCTCTTGAGCCTTAGGAGCAATGCCTTTATGATTCTTCTCATTCATCTCCTTCTTGTACTTTTGCTTGTTCTCGTATTCTGCCAGACTTCTGAGTAGTACATCAACTGAGCCTATTGATTCTCTTTTTGTTTCCTTAATGGCTGTAACTTTTGGTTCCCACTCTTTGGTGAGTTTGCCAAGTATCTCTTACTTGATCTTCCTAACTATATTTCTTCCCAAGGGTAGTCATGTGATTAATAAGGTGTGAGAACCTTACTTTCATATCTCTAATACTTTCTCTATCTTTCATTTTGAAATAGTTTGAACTTGAAACATCCTTCCTTTAACCCCTTAGAGTATGTATTTTGAAAGCATTACGATTTAAGCGGTTCACAAAACAAGCCCGTAGATTGAAAATTTGCAATTAGTTCTCGGGTACCGTTCATTGGTTAAATTCCAATTTTTTAGTTCACCTTTGAAAAATCATAACTAATTGTAGAAAAATCATATTGAGATTATTCAAAATTTTATTTGAAGCTCTTTCAATTCTCCACAGGGAAAAAATATAAAACTGGACTTAACCTATGTCAATTCACATTGTTTATTCATTGAAGTTTATTGTTCATTCGGTCAAAAATGTATGTTCTAGTTCTCTGGCCTAAATTTGATTAAGCATAACTCTTAGTACACACATCCATTTTAGGTGATCGACCAATTTTTTTAAAGCTTAGGATGTTTACTTTAGCCATACCAAATTTCATGGGCAGAATCAATATTTGCTTCCCTTCCACTCTGTCTCAATTTTGTTGCTCAATTAGGGATAGTTATTTCCCTTAACTTGTATTAATAATTCATGATTAATTCTTTCCTTGTATAATACCATTACATTAATCCATAAACTATTTCCATACATTATTATAGTCAATTATGCATGCCATCATCATTATTTGTCATCACATAACATTAATGGCATGCTCATATCATACATCAACATCCAAATTATACAATATAATCCAATAAATCTCCTCAATTCTTTTCCTCTTTCCTTGCTTCCACTTCATGCATCCTTTGCTTGATCATTATCACCTATTATAGTTGGTTAAGGGAGAGTGAGATTCAAGAGAATCTCAGTAGCAAACATTACCACATGCATGTACAAGATGCATGCTAATGTATGCTATGTAATTTTCCATAAACTTAGATTAACTAGTGACATGCCATCATGCTTTGTGCTTAGTATAAAAATGCATGGCCATGAAAACATATTAAGAATAGCATTTCTAGCAACATTCATCTTGTCATAACATCATATAGTCAACATATACAAACCAACACATAAGCACACCACATCAAGCACATAAAGGGGTAAGTTCACTACCTTTTATCCTTAAGCTTTCTTTTTGGTCCCTTTTGCTTTCAACTGTTAAGGTTGCTTGCTCAACCTTTGCTATTCCTTTTTCTTGATGTCTCACAGCCTAAATGCATCAAAAAATCATTTCCATTCATTCATTAGAGCCATGGTAATCAACAACATCAATACTTTGTTTTCTTTGAACTATATTAACTTCTAACTATTGACCTTGATTTCTAAATTTTCTAAAATTAATTCCACATGATATTCCCATAAAATTTTACATGTAGAATCCATTTCCAAGCTCAAAATTATCAAAATCAAACTCCTTCTCCATGAACCAACCATGACCGAATAGTATGTACCTTGGGTCTAAATTTTCTATTTCCAATTCTAATGTTTCCAAACTTGTTTTCTCACCTTTACCCCCACACAATTTTTCATTTTAAACATATTGAAAGTATCAAAATCATTAAAATCTGATCCTAGCTCTAAGAACCAGCTCTAGCTTAAATGTTACTTAAGTTACAAAATCATGAAATTCAACCAATTTCAACATAAGGCCACTTGATTCTTGTTGCTTTCAAGCCTTTAAATATTATTCTAACATCAATTTCATCTTCCCCTATCCTTAACAATTTCATGCAGCATATCCCCAAGGTTTTCAAGCTCCCAAAAACCATTAAAATCCATAACCAAGCTCAACAACAATAAGAGTAGTGAAAACTACATCAAAAACCATGAACATACCTTGTTTTAGAGCTTAATCTTGCATAGGATCACTTGGCCTTTCTCTCTCCCTCTTCTTTCTCTCTCTTGAATTCAGTTTGTAAGAGTTTCTCTAAGGTTTCAAGAGCCCTTAGACGAAATGAGGGGAGGGGAGGGGTATTTATAGAGTTTAAGAATAAATCCTAGCCATTGATCTTGAAAATATGTGGCTTAATCTTGATCGTCCATTTTTCCTATTTATCTTGTGGTGACAAGTGTCCCTATGACATCATACTTACATCATCTTGATGACATCATACTTACATCATCAAACCACATGTCTTTAATCGAACCGTACACGTGTCTTACATCCAACAATACAAGTATTTTTTTCCATCCAACCGTACACTTGTCTGTCATCTAATCATACACTTGTCTCTTCCATGTCCCTTCATCATTTTGGCATTAGGATAGGGAGAAAATTAATATAAAATTCTTCAAAATACAGCCCTTAGGCATTCATCCACCTATTTTTCCATTCTGTACCGTATTGTGTATTTTTTCAGGTCCTGACTTACCTGGGACTATTGGGACATGTTCTGGAACTATTTTCTCACCTCTAATAAATCCATATGGTATTATATAACATGCCTAAAGAGGGAGTGATGCTCTTTCCTTGTTCTTCCGTTAAAACAATTAATAATATTTATTTTGGAGTAAACTTGACCGAATTCTTTCTACCGGTCCATGACTCCGAAAATCTGTCTCCAGGTACCAATATTATTTATTCATCATGGGGAATTTTCCTTATTTTTCTTAAATCAAAAGTTAATCTCTAGACATTTAACTTTGACTTTTCCTTGTTAGTGTGTAAATAGGCTTTAAATTCTATTAAAGCCAACCTCTACGCTTTTTGGGGACGGAATTAATTTTAAAACCTGTGATAATTCCTTAAGTATTATTCCCCCATTTTAGTTCAATTATTTGAGGCCTCCTTATACTTTAAATAATTTATTTTCGATAATATTCAAAATCAGTCAAAACCCTTGGAATTCCACAAATCCCTTCTAGGGGTATTTTCGTCATTTTAAACCTCATATGGGCCTTTGAACCTTATTTCTATTTTTCTAGAATTTTTCTAAAGTATTCAGGCCTTAACCTATCATTTCCTATTTTTTGGAATTTTTCTGGGATTTTTGGGCATAATTTCCATTTTTGCCCTTATCAGCTCCAAACTTTGCAAAAATCATGATTTTGCCCCTGGTTTGGCTTAACTCAAAATTCACCTTATTGAGGCCTCCAACATAATCTTTAGCCTATATTTATCTCTATTTCTCATTCCTGGGCCTTGAGACTTCATCTAAGTCTCTAACTTCCTCTTTTTTAAGTCCCAGAAAACTTTTGCTTTTGCAATTTGGTCCTTGAGAATCCTTCTATCCTTTCATGGAACTTCTTGGATCCCTACCATAAGGGGTCTAGTAGCCTACCCATTTTAGGCTAATTTTGATACTTCTGGGTCCAAAATTTTGGATGTGACAATTCTCCCCCTCTCAAAAGAAATTTTGTCCTCGAAAGTTCCAAGTCAAACCTCTATCTTAACACTTAATAAAAAGTTAACTGAGGAGAATATCCCTCCTTATACTCAACTTTGCTCTTTTCAAGTTTTTATTGTACCTTATTGCCAAGTTTCAATCCTAGCATTCATACTTACATAGCTTTCTCTTTCTTACTGTTTTGTTACTTATATGAGCATAACCTTTGCTTTTATGTATTTGATCATTGCCACTCACATTTTTCCTAAACTTTAGGCCCATCCTTTCATAACAAAGCCATAACAGTATACCTGTCTTCACAGTATTTTACTATACTTTGGCATTTTAGGTCCCTCTAATAATGCCTTTATCAAGTCTTTTCGGTATACTCTCCCATTCTCATCTTTACTTTAAGGGCCTATCTTCTTTCTTTTACATTCTCATTTCACATATAACTTGCCTGAATGCATGCTGTTGAGGACTTACAGCTCTTAGTTCCTTCCGTTCTTACTTTCCTTACTTTCCTTTATTGACTAGAACAAAATTAAGCTTGGTCTAATCAACAATAATAGTATCTGTGAAAAAGTCAAGGGTACTCTCTGTACTGGGCAACCAACCTGAGGAAACCGGTTTCCCTATCTTAGACTCATCCTTGGCCATCTCATTCTTGTGCCCCAAAGAGACACTACCCTTACAGCTTAGCAACTTTCCCTTAGGCTTGGTCTACTACGACCTTGGGAGCTACTATACTCTACCATAAGCCTTTTCAGGATTGACTGTGACCCTGGATTCTTTCACATTCTACCCAAGCCATGTTCTGCTGTTTAGGAGCCTTTAGACAAGTAGACTGAGTTAAAGAATAAATCACCTACCCTCAGCTAGTAACTTGACTGATTATTCCCAAAGACTGATTATAGATGCCAGTATTTGCCTTCTTAGGCCTTTACTCAATCCTTTCTGTCAATTCCAAAATCATTTATCTTTCCTGCCTTTCCCTTTCTCTTAACTTTTAGCTACCTCAAGCCATTTTCCTTGCATTGTGCCCATTTAATTCGCTAGGCGATTAGTTTACCTCTATGGCCTTCTGGGCTTCTTGTCATATCCACACCAATCTGCCATGCCTTACGAATTCTCTTTCTCATATTATAATGAGAGGTCTTGTAAAATCATCTCTATTATCTTCTCGGATATTTCATACTTACATTACTCTTGGCCAATTTTGTCCTCATTGGGGTAAGGTCAACTCCTGTGCCTTACCTCAATTGTTGTTACCTTATCCTGTAGGAGGACGTATTACTCACACTAGAGCAACATCACTCAACCACTTTTCCTGTCTTGATGGAGGACATAACACTTTCATAGGTATGGCGCCAACTGTACCGCTTCAAGAGGATGTGCTATTACCTTTATAACATTGTCAACCCATTGTAACTATTTCCTTTCCTTCCTTTCAGAGAATAGCTCGCTCTCAGTAGAGCGATGTCAACTCTGTTTCCTTTACTTCCCTTCAGAGAACAGTTTGGTCTCAGAAGAACGGCATCAACTCTACATTGGAGAACCACCTCCCAATTTGAGAGACATTCTATGCCAAGACCTACCAGTTACTTAATCTCTATCTCGACACATTCTTGTATATCAAATACCTATTAAAGGAGCCTCTCGACTTGACTCATTCAATCACTATGGCAGTGGCATCCATCTATAGGAATCTTACCCCTTAAATTCCTTACTGGCCTGAGTGTTATGGTCGCACTTCTCATTGATGCCTTAGGGACATAAAGGAATACTCACTAGTCCCAAACATTATCAAGTACCTAAGCATCATTGGGCTCTAGGCATCATTAGAAACTTACTTATCTCTCTCTATATATCAATTCCCAGTGCAACCATCACTATCACATTCTCAGCTATTTCCATTCAACTCTATCCTCCAGATGGATCTTACCTGACTCTACTCTTTCTAACTTCATTTACCTTCTAACCAATCATTCCTATGGTTAGGTATTAATCATTATACACTGATCACATCACACAGTGAATATTTAATCACCTTGCTGTGTTGTGTCTAGGCCAAGCACCTAACTCATTATCAATTCTTCATTCAATATTATCTAATCACTACCCCTCTTGATTTACTATTCCTTGGGGATTTCTGCCTCTATTCAAGGATTTGAACAAGCCTCAAGCATCTTGTCCTGTTACTTTGCCTTTATTGAGGTCACATCGACTTGGTTTCCTTATTGGGGCACTGACTTATACCCCTGACTAGCTTATTGTACTCTTAGCCACTACCCTTTGGGGGAGTCCTTTGACTTTGACTCATACCCCAGTCAAGCTTTCTCAGCTCAACCATTCCTTTTCTCAGGAGGAGTCTCTTAGCAGTGACTACTGATAAGTCTCATTATTTGCATACATTTCTAGCCCTAAACTCATGCTTTTGCCATCGATATTTGCATACTTTGTGGATAATTAGCTTCCATTGTGCATAAGAGTTGGTGAGAGGAATTGTGAGGTTTTGCATGTGTTTTTACATATTTTTATATGATTTTATATGTGTGTACTTTTGATCCTTGCTTTGGTGTGAATTTCAGGGAGTTTCAATTCTGTCTGAGGCGCCACAGCGGATTTAGGAAGGCGCCACGGCGGATTTCCAAGGGGACTCTCGGTAAAAGGCGCCGCGGCGGATAGAAGGAGGCGCCACGGCGGATTGGCATTTACATGTAGCTCAGATTCAATAATCCAAACGACACCGTATGAGTAAGGCGCCGCGGCGGATTGACGGAGGCGCCGCGGCGGATGACGCATATCAGCAATTTGAACCAGAAACGATCGAACAACGCGGGAGGAGGAAATTGGATGACCCGGATCATGGAGCTCCATCCTAAAAGGCGCGGATCCTAGCCAGATGAAGGGAGTTAGTTACAAAATGGAAAGAAGGAGATTCGGAGGAGATCACCATTCTTCTCCCATACACTCTCTCTCTATCTCATCCGCATCTCACCATCATTTTCATCTTCTTCCTGGAGCGTCTGCCATGGCTGAATCTGGATTAAAGCTTGGTGAAGCAACTCGAGACGCCATGAGCAGCTGAACTTCCACCTTCCTAAGAGATGTGACCGAACCAGAGCCTCTATGCTGACAGGGGAGTTTATCTTCAGTTTATGTTCATGGTTGATTGTCTAGTTGTACGTTTGACTATGATTTTAGGCTGAGATTGAATTGTTTCTGCAAGATATAATGTATTCAGATTACAATTTGGATTTATTGACGGTGTATTCCTTGAGTATAAGTAGGTTAGATTGGATTCTTAGGTCTAGTTTGACTGAGATTTCGATTTGACTGAATGATATATGGTAGATATCGGTTGATTCTATCTTGGGAATTTTCAATTTATCCGATTGATATTTGCATCATTATACCGACTGCCAGTAACTCTTGACTCCATTATCTTTTCAGTCTGTGAAGGTCTGGTCACCACTCTTAGGAAGAATATCATTTCACTTAAACCTCTGTTTCTGCCATCTACATCTTCATAAACCAGAAAATCAATATAAAAAGTAGAATAGATAGTTAAATCAATTAGATACAATCAGATCACTTCCACTGTTAATAAATTGTGAAGGCATTTAATTAACAAAACTCTTGAACAACAAGCCTCCTTGTGAATCGACCTAGGGTTGAGCCACTGCACTTCTAAGCTTAATTCTAGTATTTTTGAGTGCCCCTAACGACAAGGCTTCATCAACTACCTACCTCTCAGGTTACTTTCTGTCATTCCTTACTTCTTCTCTACATCCATCTCCCTAGGAAAAATCACATCAATCTCGTAACTTTAGTTAGACTAATTCTAGTAACTCATCACTTTTCAAGATAGGGATTTCACTCCTATCAACTTTGCTTGAACCAGTGCTCTATTTATACCTTGGTCAGAGCTTTTACCAGAACCTCTGTTCTGTTTAAACATTTGCTAGAAACTTTACTCTAATACCAAAATTGTCACATCCGGCAATAAGGTAATTAGGAATAAGGTATATTCCTAAATAATTAAGGGCCAAAAATGATAAAGAGAAATAGAAGAATTTCGATGGAAAATAATTATTATGATTTTCCAAGTCAATTATGAAATTTGATTGATTAAGAAGAATTGGTGAAAAATAATTATGACAAAATATTTCCAAGCCTTATAAAATTAATAAAAAATAAGGATAATATCCTTTGAGAATTATATGAGATCATATAATTAGTTTTATGACCAAATTACTCTTAGAAAAATTACAAAGGAATTTAAGGGTAATTTAGGCCAATTTAAGGGATTTTATTTGGAAAATTCCAAATAAATATTTTAAGGAGAATAAAATTTTAAAAAAATTCCTATGATACCCCAAGGAATTATAAGAGATTATGGAATTAAAAGGAGACCCTCAAATATCCAAGATTTTCCTAATTCCTTTGAAAAATGGAAAAATACCAAAGAGAAGGAAATTAGTTTTCCTTTTTATTTAATTATTGGAAATTCAATTTTGAGACAAAGAGGGCATTTTGGGAAGATAAAAATAAGAAAAATAAATTATGGATCTAACAAAAAATAATTACAGAGGCCAGAGTACTATAATTGTAGAAAAGAAATTAAACCGGAGTTAAAGTGCACTAATAAAGCGAAGACTAGAGTCTTGCAATTCAAATGGCTCACATTTTGCCATATGTCAAGTCCCTAATGGAGAGGATTTGAATTTGCTAAGTGTCACACCTCAAATAGAGATGATTTTGACTTCTGGTAATTAATTTCAATTGGATTTAGTTAATTAAGAAAGAGAATGCAAGATTAAAAGGGGTAATGACACTTGGATTTTCATTAATGATGGTAATTGGGATATTCTACTCATTAAAGAGCTCTTCCTCCCCCTATTATTCAGATGTTGGTTCGGCCAAGAAGAGAGCAAGAGGGAAAAGAGGGAGCTTTAAGTGGAAATTAAGGGAAAGGGAGCTACTTTGATCATTTAAGTGAGATTCGAGGTTAGTTTTTGGTTCTAAGTCATTCCTTACCTGTTTGCTTGAGTTGTATAGTTGAAAATCCTAGTTTCTCTTCTCTTTGGATATGACCAAAACATATATATTATAGGGGAGGAAGTTTTGTTGGTTAAACTTGTTAGAACACTTCAAAGCATGATAGTTCCTAGTGGTTTCAAGTGATTGTAGGTTGTTTTTAAAGTGTTTTCTTTGTCATTTTTCTTAAGGATCAGTTCGGCCAAGGTAGTAACTGGACCCTAGGATGAGTTTTTCAATGTTTTGATGATTCCATTGTGTTCAAAATGGAAAATGGTGTAGGCTAAACCTAAAGAACAAGTGTTGGAAGCATTAGAATCAAAGTTGTAATTTTTGGATAATAAACCCTATTGGTTCAGTCAGTTCAAAACTGGAAGAAGAAATTTTATTTTCTTAAATGAAAGCACATATTTGAAATCTTCATGAAAAACTATGTAAGAATAAGTCAAGAGATAATTTTTAGAGTTAAAGAACACAAACTCTAAAAATTCAAGAATAAAGATGGAAGCTTTAAAAGGGTTTAAGAAATTCTTGAGTTATGTCGTTGATTTTTATATGGAATGGTTAATGATCTTGTTGCTCCTTTTGTGGTTTATCATTGTTAGCATTTGAAATTTGTGAAGGGAAGGAAGAAAAACAAAGAAAGCACAAGTCTTTGGAGCAAGGTAGCAAAGTTTAACCTAACTGCTAACATTAACTTTGCATTGTTGATTATTGTATGATTAATTGCTATTATGTAGATGAGCTTTGCTAATTGTGATGTGGCTGCTCTTTGCACTTTATTGCTTTGGCCTTTGCATGATTGAGTTTGCCAAATGATAAGCATGCTAGTTCACCAAGTAGCTAATATGGTTATGCATAATAATGATGTTTGTTGATGATATAGCTGGTTAATTTTGCTATTAGGATTTCATTGAAATCTCATTCCTTCCAAAAAAAATCTAACCTTTTAGGAGCTGAATCATCAAAGGGAAAGCTTCAGATTCAAGCTTAATTATGGTGCCAAACCATAAAAATTTCATTGGCTTTTGGTTATGTAATTATTTTGTTGTTCAGTGTTGTAACCCTAACTGCACCCCCAACTTGGAGCAACGTTTTCACTAGGTTCCCAAACATATTAAGTCACAAAATTTGGTATAATTGTAGATCACATCCTAAGCTTCAATTTTATAGGTAGCACATTAAAAATGGCCAACTACACGATTTATAATGATTTTTTAAAATTAAGGTCCAGAATCTGGAAAAGGAATTTTTGCCAAAAGGACGATGGTGATTCCACAAAATCTTGACACTTTCTCAAATAGAATTGGTTCACGAGTTTATTTTTTCTTGAAAGAGCATTCAAAGATATTTTCACAAAATTTTGAACTACTCCATTTTGATTTTTCTAGATTAAGTTATGATTTTTTAAAATTGGACCAGAAAACTAGATTTTTACTAAATGAACAGTGAAAATCTGTAAATCAGCATTTTTTGTGAAAAATTGAGCCTAAGACCATCCAATGTGGTCTGAAATGGTTTTGATTGAACCCTAAGTTGATCTGATAGTAAGGTGTAACATTTTTTGATATCAGAGTGGAAGTTCTAGCATAGGAGAGAATGCTCTACTTAAGTTTATTCGTTAGATATTAGGGTTGGTCAAGGAGGAACTAACAATATTTTACAAGAATCAAGATGGAAACCACAATGGATTGGGACCCTCGACCTAAGCTATCTGTTAATGATTGGGATCTCAAAATAATCGATCTCACAGAAGAGGAGGATCTGGTGGAATAGACTATGGGAGACATTAGCCCAGGCTATTCATTAGTGAGCTCTAACGATTACGCTGAGCGCTATCCCGAGCTGCTAGGGATTTCTGCGGAACAATTACTAACCCTTCCTGGACCTGGTAACTTGATAGATCCCATAACTGGTTGTACCAGAAACCATTAGACCCTGGCCTTTATATTCAGTCTATCAGACAGCCTGTTACCCCAGAGGTGCATCCAAGCAACATTCCCCGACCAAGTATTGGACCAGTTATACCCCCAGCCCCTGTGACACCCGTGGCACCTACAGTACTAGTCGTACCTACCCTAGCTCCACCTAGTCATGAGATCCATAGTGTGGGTTAGCTAAGTGACAGAATGAGGTTTCTAGGGCGTCACATTAGAAAGAATGTGGACACCTAGATTACCTCCAGGGTGTAAGAGATCTGTACCAAGCCCACGGACCAAGCAACCCTTACCTAGAACCTTTTGATTGGCTAAGAGAGATAGTAGAGGTTCTACCTAACACCTTTTTTTGGACACATGAGATTGTCTACCTGAACTACATACTTGGGGATGATGTGGAGGATTAGATTCGAAGCTTCGAGGGCTTTGTTATTATTCATTTTTTCTAGATGACTAGGACCCTCCTATTACTAACGTAGGATGTATTTTGGTATAGCTAACCATAGTAGGTTAGGCTGACATTACTTGGTGTATGTATGTTTTGAACTGCATTGCTAATAACTAATGCTCAAACATTAAATAATGTATGCATATTTTGTTAAATGAAATCCAAGCATGATATTTACTTCTTGCTCCTTTGCTATGCTATCCAATTAGTTAAACACGATGGTTAGAACTCGACAAAACCTTTCATTAGAGACCCCCAGCTTAAGACACGAGGGTTCCTCCTGATCCACTATAGTTAATTCTGGATCGTCTTAAGCAACAACAAAAACCATTGAGGATATGAGGGCGGCACAGGCTCACCAGGAACAAGAGAGGGACAGTGTAATAGCTGCAATAGCGGCAGTAGTAATAGCTAACCTCAACAGGAGGCAGCCAGAGGAAGAGACCTCCGCAGTACAAGCATCAGAACAATTACTTAGACTGGCAATGCCAGCAGTAGACCCCAACAGCATCCAGCAGTGGATGACTCGCTTCTGCAGCCATAACCCGCAGTCATTTGATGGAACATTTGATGTCCAAGTAGCAGAAAATTGGATTAACCGCCTAGAGAAGATCTTCAAGGTATTAGACTGCCTGACGGAGTGGAAAGCCCAGATGGCAATTTATAAGTTGGAGAATAATAGAAAACAGCCTAAACCATCATCTGCTAGTCAAGACTACTCCCAAGGTGGAGAAGGGAGGCCAAGGAGATCAGGGTGGTACCTCTTTTAATGTGAGTAAGACGAGAAAACAACTATGGGATAATTGCAAGAACAAGAAAGGTGGCAAGCCACCAAAGGGCAAAGAATATGTAAAGTGTGGCAAGAATCACAGTGACAGACTGTGCATGACTGGACAAAACATTTACTACACATGTGGTAAACTTGGACATTTCTCAAGAGAATGCTCACAGAACACTAAAAAGGCACGACTGCATAGCCAAGGTTGAGTGTTTACCCTCGCAAGGGAAGAAGCTCAAAAATCTCTGGAGATGATCCAAGGTACAATCATGATTAACAATTCCCCAGTGATTGCAATTTTTGATTCGGGTGCTAGTCATTCTTTTATCTCATATGCCTGTGTTAAAAGACTTGGCTTGATTATGAATTCATTGTCGTATGATATACATGTGTCCATACCAACACAGAATAAGGTAATTACATCTGATGTGTGCTTAAACTGTATAGTTTGTTATGAGCACTGTTATACTACCATAGACTTAATATGTATGCCCTTCCATGAAATTGATGTGGTAATCAGACTAAATTGGTTGTCGTCCCATAATATCCTGATGGACTATAAGAACAAAACCCTAATCTTACCCCTGAGAGAATTAGAATTGAATCCAAAAGTTAGATTGAATTTCATAACAAAAGCCGAAGCAGGCAGATGTTTACAGAAAGGTTGCTAAGGATTCCTCATTTTCTTCTCGATACGAGTAGAGGTTAAGGAAGGGATAGGAGAAATCCCCAGTTGTTAAGAAGTTTCTGGAAGTGTTTCTGACAGAGGTCACAAGACTACCTCCAGACAAAGAAGTAGAATTCACGATTGATATAGTACTTGGAGCAGGACCAATTTCTAAGGCCCCTTACAGAATGGCCCCGAATGAAATGGTAGAACTAAAGAAGGAGATAGAGGATTACTCGAAAAAGGTTTTATCAAACTAAGTGTTTCGCCATAGGGTACTCCAGTGTTATTCGTCAAGAAGAAGGATGATAGTCCAAGATTTTACATAGACTATAGGGAGTTGAATAAAGTCACAGTTAAGAACAAGTATCCGCTCCCTAGGATAGATGATTTGTTAGACCAGCTAGTCAGTGCCAGTGTGTTCTCTAAGATTGATTTAAGATCTAGCTACCACCAACTCAAGATTAAGCCTAATGATGTTCCTAAGACTGCGTTTAGAACTCGCTATGGGTACTATGAGTTCCTAATGATGCCATTCGGATTGACCAATGTACCTGTGATATTTATAGACTACATGAATAGGACCTTTCACCCTTACTTAGATCAGTTCATGGTAGTGTTCATCGACATCCTGGTGTACTCCAAGTCTCCTTAAAAGCATGAGACGTACTTGAGAATTGTCCTAAATACTGTGAAAGAGAAGCAATTTATGGCCAAACTTAGTAAGTGTGAGTTTTGGCTACAGGAAGTCTGATTTCTCGGCCACGTGATTTCCCGAGAGGGAGTGGCTATTGACCCCAGTAAAATTGAGGCAGTACTCAACTAGGAGAGACCCAAGACAGTGACCGAGATCAGAAGTTTGCTCAAACTATCGGGGTATTATAGAAGATTCATTAAGGACTTTTCTCAAATTGATCTTTCGTTGACCAAGTTAACCAGGAAGAACCAGCCATTCTTGAAGAGGAAGCTCACTTCTACTGCCGTACTTGTACTCCCTGAACCTTCGCAACCCTACATGGTTTATATAGATACCAGCAAGCAGGGACTGGGATGTGTACTCATACAGCAAGGGCAGATAGTAGTTTATACCTCACGCCAGTTGAAATTTCATGAGGAGAATTACTCGACCCATGACCTGGAATTGGCAGCGATAGTTTATGCATTAAAGATATAGAGACATTACCTGTACAGAGCAACAATAGAATTATTTTGTGTCCACAAGAGCCTCAAGTATCTCTATGATTAGAAAGAGTTGAATATGAGGCAACAAAGATGGATAGATTTGCTTAAGGATTATGATTTTATGATTAAGTACCATCCTGGCAAAGCAAATGTGGTTGCAGATGCCTTGAGTAGGAAGGCAGTATAGGTGGCATCGCTAATGATCAAGGAGGAGAAGATGGTAGAGGATTTAAGAGATTAGGGTCCTCTATATCAGATGCAGCTGGTAGATGAAAGTAGAGGTAGAGCATAGTTTACGGCTCTGCTCGAGGATCAAATCAGGGAAGCACAATCACAAGATTGGCTAGTAGAAATTTTCAAGGGAAAGTTGTCTAAAGTGAGACTAAGAACTTTGAAATTTCTGAGGAGGGGATATTGAAGTTTGAAGGAAGAACCTACATGCCCTAAGTAGCCGGCCTTAGGGAAAAGATACTGTCAGAAGCCTATAAGATCAAGTATACTCTTTATCTAGGAATGACAGATGTATCGTGATGCTAGAGAACTTTTCTGGTGGTGTAACACCTTATATTTATACCAATTAACTTGCCTTGCAGAAACATTTGGAATCACTTTTGAAAACTACAAGTTATGAAAAATCAAGTTTGAAAATTTTCTTTTACGGATTACTATTCATTGTAACCCAAAAATGTGGCAAACTTCGAAAATTCATAACTAATTGTAGAAAAATCAAAATCGAGTGATTCTAAGTTCTATGGAAAGCTCTTTGGACAAATTTTGAGAGAAAATAGTTTTTGGACTGATTGCCTTAAAATTCAAGCCCAGTTTTTCTTGAAAAAGTTACCGTTCATATGGTCATTTTTCTATTTTCCACTTATTTTAGCCCAACTTTGGAAGGGCATAACTTCTTGTATGGTTATCAGATTCAGGCGAACCAACTCTCATCTTAAAGAGAAAAATCCCATCTATTTGCTCACTGAATCTAATGGCTATACTCACTCAATTGCTTAATTTGACTTTGATCAAGGTTTAGGTCTATAATGTTGACTTTTATCCCCCTTGGAAGGATAAATTGTCTTACTTGACCAATTACTTGCATACTAATTCTCCTACCATATAATCAAGCATATTGGACAACACTAGCATGCTTTCACCTATTAACACATAAGCTAGAATATATCCATAACTTAAAACCTTAAAACCTACTCTTAATTACATTCATCCAACATAAGGTTTTTCTTCATTCTTCTTCTTCTTCTTGAGGCAAACTTAGCTCTCCACTATAGCTACTTCTTTTCCTTTGCTCTTGGAGGTTGAAGGCCTTAGGGTTTGTTAAGTATGGGGGTAAGATTCTTAGGGAATCTTAGTAGCACATTGCATACATTACTATGGTTACACATCACAATGTAATTTAAGCTACATGCATACATACATACTTGAGTATTATGTACTTGCCATGGAAAAACATAACATCATAACATAACATATCATCTCAACCTTGCATAAACCAAGGTATACATGCATGGAGGCAACATGGCATAACATCATAACGCATAGCAATGAACATACAATGTATAGTAACTTTAACAAGCAATGGAATGCAAAAGCTACCTTGTTGGCTTTCCTTCCTCTTGAACTCTTTTCTCTTAACTAGATCTTTACCCCTTTGTTGTGTATAGCCTATTAGGCAACCAATGATACAACATTAAGCATTACTTCAACTCCATAACTTAATATAACCCCTTAAACCTCGTTTTTCTTGACTTTTAGGTTTATTTTTCTAGCTTTGATTCTTGAACTTTCTTAGGCCTTTCCTACATAATTTTCCATGTAGAATCCATTTATCATATTAGTTTTATGAAAATCCAATCCCTTCCCATTGAACTTGACTTGGCCGAACCATAGGGATAAATAGGTTCAAAATTTTCATTTCAATTTTTAATGCTGCCAACATCCCTTTCTTGGTATATACCTACACTAAATCATCATTTAAACTCATTGGAAGCGTCAAATTGAAATTAAACATCTTCCCTCCTACATTTCTCAATTTGGCCGAACCATATATATAATTATAGGGAAAAGGATTCTCAACAAAACTAACATGTAATCACTAAATCCTTAACCTTTAACCATGCTTAATCTTAACCATACTTCATCTAAACCATTTCCTATCATTTTGCTAAAATTTGGGCAGCACTTCCCCTCAGGAAAATGACTTTCCATCATCATTAAAATAGCACAAAACCCACATATCATTATTATACTTGAAATAGGAGAGTTGTAGAAGCTTACTTTGCTTCCAAATGACTTTCTCTCACTAGAAATCTTCTCTTTCTCTCTCTAAACGAAAATTTGCAAGAGGTTTCCTACTTGAAAGGCTTCATACAAAATGAACATGTGGGAGGGGGTATTTATAGGCTTCCTTTTTCATTAATTCCACATTTGCCCTTCTTGCATAAGACTTAACCTTAGCCCTCTAATTTTTACCTCTTTCCACATGTACAAATCTTAGGCTATGTGGCTTAATATGTTGACACTTGGATGGTGAGTCATTAGGGCTTATGTCACCTTTCTTATCCATTAAGATTAATTAGGCTTTAATCAAGGTTAACTCTCTTAATTCCTTGATTAACTTGGCTAATTACTCTTCTAGAAACTTTTGACTTTTCAAAGATAGATGGTTAAATCCTAACCATCCAATGAACCATGTTTGCCACGTGTCACGATCCTAGGGAAGATAACTTAACTATAATCATTTTACTTATCCCTGATTAAATTTTAATCTAACTTGATTTAGTATTTTCTTTTCCTTTTTCTTTTTATTTTCTTTTTCCTCTTCTTGGCCAATTTGGGCATGACATGTGTCCTTGACATTCTGTCAGAAATTTTACCACCCCGGTTGTCCTCACAGTTTACTGAATCATAATATAATATTGGTTTATTTTATCTGATAGCCAAAAAATTCTAGTATCTCAGAATTCTTATATCAGATCACCATTAATTATATCTCAGTAAAGGGAACTTCCTTAATTAATTTCATAATTTTTCTCTCCATATAACTCTTTAATTGCCGTTTCTGTAAAAACAAACAATCTACCGATATTAATTTAGCTTTAAATTCAATTAAAGCTAACCTCCTCATCATTTATGATTGGAAATAATTTTATAAAACTCCATAATTCCTAAATGAATTTTCTTTAATTTTTCATAATTTTCTGAGATCTCTAGGTATTTTTAATAATTGATATTAGACAATAAAAGGCACATATATGGCACCACCTTAGAGGAGCAGAGGGAAAAAAGATAGGCAACACTATTGACCAATTAGTCAACCTTATTGAGTCACATAGGAGAAATTTTTCTCTACCGGGTAGATAGGGAACCGTCTAACACTTACCCGTATTGCATTCTAATTTTTCTACTGCCCATAAAATATCTTCTGGTGACTCATATGATGACTCATAACCCTCATAAATGAAGCACATGGGAAAGAAGAAGAGAATTCAAGTTGAACTTGTCTTCCTCAAAATATCTGAGATATTTTCTAACTTTGTCTCCTAATTAAAGGACATTAATTATTTAACAATTGACTGGAGCATTTTATCCAATCTTGAACTCCAAAAATTTATCTATTTATACCATAAAATTCTTTTAATTCTATAGAAAATCTATGAATTTTCTCAGATCATAACTCAGACCATAATTATTTCTTTTTAAATTTCCCACAACAAACCCATAAACTGCAGTTTTGGCCTTAAAAAATGTTAAAGCCATTCTGCTGGCCTTCTAGGATTGAGACTAATTTTATAAATTCTATAGCCTCTTAGATCATACATCCCTATTTTACCATAATTTTCTGAGGTTTCCTTATGACTCAAACAATTAAATCTACCTCTACATCTCAAACTGAGCCATAAACTTATAAATTCCTTTTAAGTCAACTCAAGGGCATTTTCATCATTTCTCCTCATATACAGGCCTTAAAATATCATTTTCCATTTTCTGGAATTTTCTAGAATTTTTTGGGTATTACTTCCATTTTTACCCATTCCTGACCTGAAACTTTTCAAAATTATGGTTTTGCCCCTGGTCAAGTAAACCTTATAAATCACCCTATTATGGCCTCTATCATAACATTTGGTCTGAACTAACCTCTTTTCTCATTTCAGGGCCTTGAGACTTCACTGGAGTCTCTAACTTTCTTTACATTTTAGTCCCTAGAACTTTCTCTATTTACAGTTTAGTCCCTGAAACCCTTCAACATTCCTTTTACATTTCTGGAACTCCTACTCATAGGGATTTAGTAGCCTACCTATCTTAGTGTATTCTTAGGCCTAAAACTTGGGGTGTGACAGGTGGCCTGGAATGAAGAAGGATATTACAGAGTGTGTGGCAAAGTGTCTCATTTGCTAGAAGGTATTTCTAGTGGTCAAAACTGTTTCCAGATTTTAAGCCTAACTTTGAAAAATCACCATAAATCATACACATATCCAAATGAAGTGTTATACCTATGGATTTAAAGCTTAGAGAGTGTATTTTAATCATGCCAAATTTCAAAATCAGATACAAATAGTAACTTGATCAAAATAGGTGCTAGAATCACCACATATCTTGATCTTGAAGCTTAAATCTTGTTCCTTCTTCTTGGCCTTCACCCCTATATTTTTTTGTTCTAATTTTTGGCAAAGTTTTCTCTCTACAAATAGTTGCCAAAATGCTTTTCCATGGTGGGGTATTTATAGACAAAACTTATGCCTTGAATGGACATTATGCTCTTGAAATCTAGTAGAAATTGTAAGGGCAAACTTGAAACTTCAAGTGCACTTTTACATCGTTAATACATCATCTTCTTACATCATCCTTCTAGAAGAGAGCTAGATGGCACTAATCTAATGGAGAGGAAAGGAAGAATAGATCTTGGCCCTTGGATCAAACTTAGTCTTCAACTTTCCTTCCAATTTACTTGGCTCACATTTATTTGGCCTTTTTATACTCTTCTGGAGCTCAAAAAATTCTTCTGTCTATTCAATAAATTTTCTTTAATTCTAGAGAAGATCTATGAATTTTTTTAGGCCATAACACTTCCTTTAAGCCTCACATAAAAATCATTTACTAAAATGCTCTCAACTGGCATAATTGAGCATTCTATTTTATTCCAGCCATTCTGTTAATCTTCTGGAAGTGAGACTAATTTTATAAATTAACATAGTCTTTAAGCTTCCTAACCTCATTTTTATATGCATTTTTTAGATATCTTAGTATCTCAAATAATTACCTCAATCAGTGTACTTTTTACCAGGCCACAATCTTATAAATTCTATTTAAGTTGCCTCATGGGTATTTTCATCATTTCTCTTAACAAAAGAGTCTTAAAATATTATTTCTCATTTTTTGGGAATTTTCTGAAATTTTTTGTATACTTTTTATTTTTACCCCTATTGACCGTAATTTTTTGAAATTACGATTTAGTCTCTACTTGGACTTAACCTCATGAAACATCTCTTTGAGGCTTCTAACTTGACTTTTAGCCTGTATCTAGCTTTTTTTCTCTTTTTGAGTCCTTGAGACTGTTACACCTTACTATCGTATCAGCTTAGGGATCAATCAAAACCATTTTAGACCACATTGGATGGTCTTGGGCTCAATTTTCCACAAAAAACGTTGATTTACAGATTTTCACTGTTTATTTGGTAAAAATCCAGTTTTTTTGTCCAATTTTAAAAAATCATAACTTAATCTAGAAAAATCAAAATAGAGTGGCTCAAAATTCTATAAAAAGCTCTTTGAATGCGCTTTCAAGGAAAAATAAACTTGTGACCAATTCCATTTGAGAAAGTGTCAGATTTTTGTGAAAGTCACCACTGTCCTTTTGGTAAAAATTCCTTTTTTAGATTCTGGACCTTAACTTTGAAAAATCATTATAAATAGTGTAGTTGGCTATTTTTAATGTCCTACCTATCAAATTGAAGCTTAGGATGTGATCTAAATTCATACCAAATTTCGTGACTTATAATGTTCGAGAACCTAGTCAAAACGTCACTCCAAGTTGGCGGTGTGGTTAGGGTTACAACACTAAACAACAAAATAATTGCATAACCAAAAGCCAACGAAATTTTTATGGTTTGGCACCATAATTAACCTTGAATCTGCAGCTTGCCCTTTGATGATTTAGCTCCTAAAAGGTTAGATTTTATTTGGAAGGAATTAGATTTCAATGAAATCCCAATAGCAAAATTAACCAACTATATCATCAACAAACATCATTATTATGCATAACCATATTAGCTACTATTGGTGAACTAGCATTCTCATAATTTGGTAATCTCAATCATGCAAAGGCCAAAGTAATAAAGTGCAAAGAGCAGCCACATCACAATTAGCAAAGCTCATCCACATAATAGCAATTAATCATACAATAATTAACAATGCAAAGTTAATGTTAGTAGCTAGGTTAAACTTTGCTACCTTGCTCTAAAGACTTGAGCTTTCTTTGCTTTTCTTACTTCCCTTCACAAATATCAAACCCTAATAAGATAAACCACAAAAGGGGCAGCAAGATCATCAACTATCCGATACAAAAATCAACAACATAACTCAAGAATTTGTTCAACCCTTTTAAAGCTTCCCTCTTTATTCTTGAATTTTTAGGGTTTGTTTCTTTAACCCTAAAAATTCCCTCTTGACTTCTTCCTACATGGTTTTTCATATAGATTCCAAATATATACTTGGATTTAAGAAAATAAATCCCTCCTTTCAGATTCCACTTGACCAAACCTATAGGTTCATTATCCAAAAATTTCAACTTTGGTTCCAGTGCTTCCAACACTTGCTCTTTAGGTTTACCCTATACCATTTTCTATTTTGAATATAATGGAAGCCTTAAAACATTGAAAAGCTCATCTTAGGGTCTAGTTCCTAGGTCGGCTGAATTGGTTCTCAAGAAATACAATAAGAAAAACCCTTTCAAGAACAACATATAACCACTTGTAACCACTAGGAACTATCATGCTTTGAAGTGTTCTAAGGAGATTGAACAACAAAACTTCCTCCCCTACTATATATATGATTCGGCCAGAACAAGAAAAAGGAGAGAACCATAAATTTTAAACATACAACCTAAGCAAACAAGGCAAGGCACAACTTAGAACCAAAAAATAACCTTGAACCTTGGTTGGATGATTAAAGTTGGCGCCTTTTCTCTTGGTTCTTCTTCAAACTGTCTCTTGCTCTCACTTTCTCTCTTTTGGTTGAACAAGGGTCTGAAAAATAGGGGAGGAAGAGCTCTTTAATGAGCAAAATATCCCAACTACCATCATTAATGAAAATCCAAATGTCATTACCCTTTTTAATCTTGCATTCTCTTTCTTAATTGACTAAATCCAATTAAAGTTAATCACCAAAAATGAAAATCCTCTCCATTAGGGGCTTGACACAGTGAGCCATTTGAATTGCAAGACTCTAATCTTCACTTTATCAGTGCACTTTGACTTTGAGTTTAATTTCTTTTCTATAATTACAGTAATCTGGCCTCTGTAATTATTTTTTGTCAGATTCATAATTTATTCTCCTCATTTTTATTTTCCTAAAATTCCCTCTTTATCTCAAAATTAAATTTCCAATAATTAACTAAAAAGGAAAAACTAATTTCCTTATCTTTAATGATTTTTTCACTTTTCAAAGGAATTAGAAAAAATCTTGGATATTTGAGGGTTTCCTTTTAATTCCATAATCTCTTATAATTCCTTAGGATATCATAAGAATTTTCTTGAAATTTTATTCTCCTTAAAACTATTTATTTGGAATTTTCCAAATAAAATCCCTTAAATTGGCCTAAATTACCCTTAAATTCCGTTGTAATTTCTCTCAGGGTAATTTGGTCACAAAACTAATTATATAATCTCTTATAATTCTCAAAGGATATTATCCTTATTTTTTCTTAATTTTCTAAGGCTTGGAAATATTTTTCATAATTATTTTTGGCCAATTTTTCTTAATTAGTCAAATTTTCATAATTAACTTGGAAAATCATAATAATTATTTTCCACCAAAACTGTTCTATTTCTCCTTATCATTTTTGGCCCTTAATTATTTAGAAATATCCTTTATTTCTAATTACCCTATTTCCGGATGTGATAGAGACTCTCCTAGAATCTCAACATTACTTTGCAGTTTAGTCCCTGAAATTGCTTTGACTTCCTTTCTCATTTTGGGACTTCTGCTTTGAGGGGCTTAGTATCCTACCTATTTTGGGTTACTCTTAGAGATCCTAGGTCTAAAAATTGGGATGTGACATGGACCAAGCAAGGAGAAAGACAAGGAGATCGTCTTGGGATAAAAGTAATTTTGATGCCTCTTTGAAGAATGTTTTGTAATATTATGTGAACTATTTTAGATTATTGTAATGATGATCCAAGATAATAAGAATGTGAATGTTTGACTAAGGAATCATATTTAAACATGTGATATTTGAATGGAATAATTTCATGGCATTAAAGGAAGAGAAAAGTCAAGAAAAGCATGAAAAAAAGGATAAAATAACTCTAATAATGCCTCATTTTCACATTAACGTGATTCTAGTCAAATAGTTGAGATTTTAGCTGAAACTTGGTAGAATTATAGATTATATGTTTAGCTTTATAACAAGTGGCATTTTATCAAAATTGGACTTTTGTACAAAAAGTTATACATGTCCAAAGTTAGGCATAAATTCTGCAAAATTGAAAATTTACCATATGAATAGTGCCATTTTGCGTTAATTCTGGGATGGATGATAAGGGCTTGATACCGTGAGCATTTTTTCTATGAAGATTATATTAGGAGCTTTAAATAGAACTTGGAACTACCTCATTTGATATTTTTAAAATTAGTTATGATTTTTCAAAGTTCCGTCTTGGTTTAGGGTTACATAAATAGTAACCCGACTTTAATGAATTTTAAATTTCAAATTTTTCTAACCTAAGGCCATAAGAAATTGTTCCAAATGGTTCTATTTGAGATATAATGTGATCTAAAAGAAAGGTGTGACAGTTTTAGTATTAGAGCAAAGGTTCTGGACTACTGTGTGTTATATTGGATTGTGTATTATGAATTGAGTTAAGTGCAGGATTAGAAAATGACTTACTATGAAGATAACAAGTCAGGGGGTACCATCAACCAAAGAATGCTAGGAGAAGACTATCTTGATTGGTGGTATTATCAATGGTAGTACCCAGAGGACAAGAAGGACCCAGTAACTCCTCTAGGGTATCTTGGCAGAGCTGATGACAGGGCAAAATTTAGTGTAGCCTCCAACAAGGTAAAGAAAGGAGAGCTACAAGATGTTACAAAGAGTGCAGTTGAGCCTAGAATAAACCCCAATAGTGCAGGTCCCAGTAAGGTCAAGACCAAACCCAGAAATAAGGCAGGCCCTTGCAATATCAATATTAAAGACTTACCAATCAGAAAGAGGCCACTGTTAGTCAAGAAAGATTTCAAGAACTATGACGATTTACTTAGTGAGCTAGTAGAAATGGGGAGAAATATAGACAGGATGCAGAACCAGTATGCCTCAGTCAAATTGGATTTCTTCTACTATGTCAGACTTTACATAATGAGGTATCTGAAGAAGATCAAAGTATAGATGAGACCTTCTGGGGATAAGCTCTGCTAGATTCACTTCTGAGAACTCGGATCTAGCAAGATGAGGTCCAGAGGATTTATAATAGTCTAGATCTTTATACTTTTGATCAGTTGCTAGATGATCTAGAGATTTTTGTTGTCTCCACATTTACTTTTTCCTTTATGCTTTAACTTGGATGGTTGTATACTATATAGTTGTGACTGGCTTAACAATAGTTGTTTTGCTAACTGTGCAAAACTGCTATATATAGTTAAGCTTAATATAAGGTATCTTCTGCGTATTAATAATGGTCCTGTTCCTTTTATAGTTAAGAAGATAAACAAAAATGGTTAGAACAAGACGTGGAATTCATGTAGGAGAAGCACCAACCAGACCCCTTGTTGACCTTATTCAGACTAGCATGAATAGGCCAGAGGAACAACAATAGACTGTTTAAGAGATACAGGCTACATAAATCTGTCAAGAACAAGAAAGGGATGCTACCATAGCAATGACAGCAGCAGCAATAGCACAATTATAGCAACCCAGACCAAGGGCTGTTGGGACACCCAACTAGTCCAATAACCCTAACAATCTCAAGTAGGGGTTGTTGAGCAGGCATAACTTACCACAGAATCGGATAGCTTGCAGCAATGGATAGTACAATTTAATAAGTACATCCTCTAGCTTTTGAAGGCATCCTAAAAGTACAGGTGGCCAAGGACTGGATAACTCGGCTAGAGAAGATTTTTAAGATCCTTAAGTGCTCAACGGAAAGAAGGCCCAAATGGCCATATACAAGCTAGAAGGGGAGGTAAATCGATGGTAGAGGAAAATAGAGTTAGTCTTCCAAGTTAATAGAACCCTTGTTACTTGGGAGGTATTTAAAGAACAATTTTTTCTGAAATGTTTTCCTCGCTTTGTGAGGGATGAGAAAGAAGTTGAGTTTCTTACTATGAAGTAGGCAGCCAATGAAACATTTCATGAGTATTTAGCTGGATACATCAAGCTGTCTCATTATTCTACTTATCTTTAGCATATGAACAATGAATATTGGTTTACAAAAAATATGATTAGGAGGTTGAGATCTGAGTTGAGGTATAAGATGGTCCTAAGACAGCTTGAGGTATTTAATAAGGCAGTGAAAGCCTGCCATAGTATGGAGAGTACCAAAAATCAGTATGATTTGTGTTACACCTTACTTCTAGTACAGTTTAGAATTTATTCTGAGGCATTTTAGCCCACATTGGATGGTCTTGGACTCAAAAATATCCAAAAAAAACACTAATTTTCAGATTTTTACTATTTATCGGGTAAAAATCTAGTTTTCTGGTTCAACTTCAAAAAATCATAACTTAATCTAGAAAAATCAAAATGGAGTGGTTCAAAATTCTATAGAAAGCTCTTTGAATTCTCCTTCAATGAAAAATAATCTTGTAAACCAATTCCATCTAAAAAAAGTGTCATATTTTTGTGAAAGTCACCTCCATCCTTTTGGTAAAAACCCTTTTTCCAGATTCTGGACCTTAACTTTGAAAAATCATTAAAAATTGTATAGTTGGCTATTTTTAACATACTTCCTGTAACATCCAAACTTTTGGGCCTAGAAGTATCAGAAATAGTCTGGATTAAATAGGCTACCAGACCCCTTTTTAGCAGAAGTCCCGAAGACGCGAAAGGAAGTCAAAGCAATTTTAAGGACTAAACTGCAAAGTAAAAGTTTTAAGGGGCTAAAGTGTAATCAAAGTTAGAGGCTCCAGTAAAGTCTCGAAGGCCCAAAGAGAGAAAAGAGACTAGATATAGGCCAAAGGTTAAGCTAGACGCCTCAAAGGGAGGATTATATGAAGCTAAGTCCAAGCAGGGACTAAATCGTAAATTCAGAAAGTTATGACCAACAAGAATAAAAAAGAGAAGAGTACACAAAGAATTCCAAGAAAATCCCAAAAAACAGGAAATAATATTCTAAGGCTCTTCTGTGAAGAGAAAAGATGAAAATACCCCTGAGGCAGCTTCAATGGAATTTATGAGGTTATTACCGGTAAAAAGTATACCATTTGAGGTAATTATTTAAAATAGCAAGAGACCTAAAAAATGTATACAAAAATGAGGTTAAATGGTTGAAAGGTTATACTAATTTATAAAATTAGTCTTGCAACCAAAAGGCCGATGGAGTGGCTTTAATAAATTAAAGAGCCGGTTATGCCGATAAAAGGGCATTTTAGTAAATGAATTTTTATGCAAAGCTTAAAGGAAGTGTTATGGCCTAAGAAAATTTATAGATATTCTCTAGAATTAAAAAGAATTTATGGAGCAGACAGAAGAATTTTTTGAGCTCCGGAAGGCCATAAAGAAAGCCGGAGAAACGTGGGCCAAGTAAATTTAGAGGAATCAAGTTTGATCCAACAGCTAGAATCTAATCTCCTTTCTCCTCCACCACTTTTATGATAATTGGCATCTTCTAGAAGGACGAGGTAAGCATGATGCAAGAAGATGATGCAATGATGATGTAAAAGTCAACTTGAAGTTCCAAAATTGCCCTTACCCTTTCTATTAGCCACTAAGGGTATTTTGGTCCATTCAAGCCAAATTTTTGGCTATAAATAGGCACTCCCTCCCCTTCATATTTCGGCCAAGCAAGGATCTATAGGAAAAACTCTGCCGCTCTTGCATCTAGAGAGAGAAAGAGCTATTTCTAGTGAGAGAAAGTTCACCTAAGTTCAAGCTTCAAGACCAAGGTATGTGATGGTTGTAGCATCTGATTTTATGCCTATTTCGAATTAGTTACTGTGTGTATCTGATTCTGAAATTTGGCATACTTCAAGTACACTCTGTGAGATTTAAATCCATGGATAGAACACTTTATTTGGATATGTGTACGATTTATGGTGATTTTTCAAATTTAAGATTTGAAATCTGGAAACAGTGTTTAATCTTTGGAAGAGTATTGAGTTTCGTACAATTCTGGTACTGTTCATTGTAGAATTGGTTCCTGAAAGTATTTTTCCTTTAAATAGAACTTAAGGAGATTTCAGTGAGACTTGGAACCACTGAATTTGGATTTTTCTAGAATTAATTATGAATTTTCAAAGTTGAGCAAAAATTCTAAAATTCCTGCGTGAACAATACCCGCAAACCAAAATTTTCAGATTTGATATTTTTGAATCTAAGGCCATCTAAAGTAGTCCTAATTGACAAGAAATGAATCATAAGGATGGGAAATAATGAGATTTAGGTTAGAAAAGCTAGAAAGGAAACCCTAAGACTAAGAGAAAGGGTTGAGGTTCAAGAAAGATAGTCTTGAACTTTATGTAATCTAGTGGTCCTAATGGATTGTATGATCATTATGGTTATATTTAGGACCTTTGGAACATCCAAGAGGATGTTTGGTGATGTTCATCCGAATGCCCACATGGTTGGAAAGTTAAGGGAGTCAAAGAAAAAGTAAGAGGAAAGCTTGAGGTGCAAGGTAGTGAACTTACCTATTGTCATTGCTTGATGTTGTATGCTTGTGTGTTGCCATGTACATGTTATTGAATGTTATTGTGACATGTTTTAGCTGCTGTAATTGCTATTCATGATGAGTAGATTATGTCTCCATGGCTATGCATCAAGAAGTTAGCTTTGAGCATGCTAATATGTCACCAATTAATAAGAGAATAAATAAGTTACGTGTAGTGTATTAACATCCATCTAGCATGATTAATATGGTATTATTTGCTACTGAGATTCCCCTGAATCTCACCCCTCCCTAACCAACCATATAGGTCAATCAATGATGGGTAATAATAGCATGAGAAGCAAGGAGAAGAAAGTGGAGAATTGTTCAATGATGGTTAATGAATGATATTATTATTCAATGTGTAATTCTCTTATTATGTAATTTATGTTGTGGATGCCTATGATCCCATGTAATTAATTATAATATTTATGGCATGTATAGAAATGTATGAGCATGAATAGGAAAGAGTAAGCCCATGTTATGTATGCCAAAGAAATAAAAAGAATTTAAGTAAAGAGATACTAAGAGATGAAACATAGGTCCTGAAAAATCGATTTTCCACGGTAGTTAAGTGAACAACCACCGTGGAAAATTAAAATTCTATGGCAATTGCTTAATAAACTACCATGGAAAGTTATATTTCCACGGCAGTTTTTTGTGTAACCACCGTGGAAAAGTATTTTAACGGCGGTTATTTATATAACCGTTGTTAAAAAGATCTTTTTTTTTTAATTCTGCTCGATTTTCATTTTTACCACTCTGCAGTTTACAGTTCCAAATAAATGTAGGCAGTGCAGAATAAGTAGAACAAGATCAATTAGTTAGTTAATATATACAGCATTGAAATTTCTTTTACACAAAGCAAAAATAGAGAAACTAATAGAACCAAGGGAAACCTAATACCAAAGAACATGTATAGGCTAGGACCAGCAATTCTGAAAAAAAAAGTAACTACTTCTGTCTATACAATAGAAATCATGAACATGTATAAGAGAGAACCAAGAGAAAATATCTAACAATGAATTTTTTGGCAAATGACCTAACTATTTGAAAGTTTCAATATTTTGTACCAATGTTGTTGACAAAGTGTCCCTCATCAAGTTGATGTCATCCATGGGATATGGCGCAGTATTTTGAAATACCTATTAATAAAAAATAACATAGTAAACTTAGTCAAAAATGTGAAATGAAGTGAAGAATGTCATGCAACATAACTCATTTTTACCTCGTCTAATTTCTCAGTCACTCCTATCTCAATGATGTCATTCATGTAGCAGATGACATAATATCCACATTCAACATGTCCTTGTTGACAACGGTACTGACAAAATGAAATATAAGATTGAATATTAGACATTATTGATTATAAACATTAACTTTAATTCATCTAAAAAGGTTTAAAAGTTAGTTCAAAACAACATACCTTTGGAAGAATCCATGTTGGTAGTTGTCTATTTTGTTTAATCGCCATAACATTAAAACCATGAAAAGCCCTATCAATAGTATAAAAGAAAATGATATTAGAGTATGTTTTTATAAACTTCACAAGTAATAAATATATAAACATAAACTAACGTGTCAATGACATCTTTGGTTTCTTCAGATGAACTTCCACAGAGTGAATCGAACCAGTAAACTTTGTTATCAAAAGGGGCACAAACAATTAAAGTCCAATGATAACTGCAAAAGACAAACCATGTTAATTATAATCCTACACTACAACTTGTGTATCTCAAATACAATAATACACTTACCCTTCCACATAAGGTACAAAATATATTGGCTTTCTGGTTTGAGTCATTGTGGTCATCATGTAGATCAACCTCGCTTCCACAGTATTAAACTCTTTCTGCACCCTTTGAGGACACATAAAACCATATGTTCCTTTAAGTCCTTCGTTCTGACAGATTTGATTAAAGTGCCTGTTGTTCAAATAAGAAACATTAGCACATGCATAAAGTATAACATTAAATAAGAAAATGATATTGTAACTTACAAAATAGCAAGTTGCATGAAGACTATATCAAGCTCCTCAAAGTTAAGGAGCTGAACGAGGTCCCTCTTGTCAACGGTGAAGTCGTATGTTATATCTGAACCCACAATCCCCAGTGACATCTTGAAAGTAACAGGCTTATCCATGTTTAGCACTACGGAATGAAGAACCTCCAAACTAGAATACATAAGCATAACATCACCAGGAAGAGGCAAAAGTACAGGATCTGATGATGTGCTCGTTGTGGCCTTCTTTGCTGCCGCCTTCTTCACTATTGGCTTTGCAATAAGTCTCTTTGGCCACAAAATGAAATGCCCTTTAGCTTGGGCCAAGAGTCGAACCTCATCAGTAGGATTAGGCACTAGTGTACCCCCGACCACGAACAATTCTCTCCACTGTCACCCTTGCTTGATCGCTCGGAATTTTGTTGTCGTGAATCGTTGTGCCCATGAATGCTCGACCACTAGCGACATGAATAGGTGAATTTTCATAATCCACATAGAGAGTACACGGCATCCCATTGTCTTCGATAGGGTCAGGGCTAGGGTCAGGGTCAGACACTGTTAGTTGCTGTGTCTGATTATTACTGCCCTTCCTGCTTTTTATCATAGGTGAACCCTGAAACATAATATGAAATTAGTTAAGGCACATTAAATAAGTTTAAATGGATCAAATGAACCTTTAGAAGATTTGAAAAGATGTATGATTATTACCTGGGAAGGTTCAGATACTCAGGGCATTTGGAATCCACTCGTGCCCATCATCATCAGAGTCTGTTGAAACTTGACATCAAGTTCGTCACGTATCTTTTGCATCTCTGCCATGTGTTGTTGACTGAGTTCAGCTTGAACTCTCTCTGTTTCTTCCTGTAGTCGTTAGTCGAGCTCCTCTTTAGATACCATGTTAGCGGAGGAGGATCTAGTGCTTCTTCGTGAAGCAGAGCCAAAAAATTCTTTAATACCAATCCCTTTAAGGGTCCCTCTGACTCTGCCGGGATGGTTAGCCTTTCCAATGGCAGTGGCCAAGATATCCATCCGTCCTTAAGGGATGAATGTACCTTGGGATAATTGCTCCTCAAGTGTATCCTGTAACATTAAAGCAACAAATTCAATTTAAGATAATTGAAAAAAGCAATTAATGAAGCATAATTCTTAAATATTACTTACAATCCTCTCAGCAACAGTAGCAGACTGTGGGGTAATGTGTTGACCCTTTTTAATCCCCGCCACCTTCCATTTTTCTTGGCGAGAAGGACGCTCAATGGGTGGAATGTAGCTAGTAGGATCTGAAGCAGCAGCCATCTGTGCATTCTTTATCCGTTCCTCTATTATACTTCTTTCCAACCCACCATACTCTACACGAGACATGGTATACACATTCTGCTCAGATATTTGTTTGTTCTTCTGACTCAATGCCTATGACAATGAAACAAATTTGACAAAGTTAGTTTAGTTAAATAAAATATGACCTGATTAAAAACTAAGTTTGAAGAAACCAAACCTGAAATGCAGGGTCTTCACGTTGCTTCACAAAACTCTCCCATGCCTCGTCACTAAAAACAGATATCATTCCTTAGGATGCTCACCCTTTCTTTTTCCATGAATATAATGTTTTGTAAGCGTGGCCTTAAAATCCCTCCACTGTTTATTAAGTTGCTTAAACAGACAGTCTCTTATTTACTCAGTGGCGGGAATATCAAATGTCAGTTGCAATACAATAATAGTATAGAGTTATAAAGTAAATAAGCAATTATAATTGAAACAAGTAGAGAAAACAATTCATAATATACCAATATATCCTCCCAAATATTTTGCTTTAAATCCTTGTCCACTTTCTTCCAGTTAGGAATGTCAATGCCAATCTTACTGCGTACAACATAACCCACATAATTAGTAAATTAAGCCCCAACCATTCCTATAGGCTTCAAATCATCATCAAACTCCACTGTAATCCTCATAGGCTGTGTGGTCTCATCACGTAAAGCTAAATGCCTCATACGGGTTGGCTCTCTACCTTTTCTCCGGCTAGTAAAAGAGTTGTCATCACTAGAACCCTGTTGACTAGATCCGTCCATTTCCTGTTTAAAGAACAACGAATTAATAAATGTAAGAATAAGAAATATCAAGTTAATATAAAACATTATTAAGTATATTTAACAAAAAAACATCAAATAATTCATTTAAGCCTTACAACGATTATCCTCCCAAATTCTTTTATAATGATAATCTCTAACAGCATAGTCATCATCTACCAAATCTAGCTGTGAAAGGCTGGGTTTCATCAAGATTAAGCTCTGAGTCACCATCATCTCTACCAACTCCTTGCCTTTTACCTTGAAGCATGATAGAAAATTTCTTTTTTGCTAGATCAGGAACGAAGAGCACTTGTTTTGCTTGACTTGCCAAAATAAATGGCTCGTCTCTATATCCAAACCTCTCAAGATCGACCGAAACAAATCCAAATTCTCCATCCACTTGCACATCATTACTATTAACCCACTTACATTTGAAGACAGGAACTTTAAACTTGGTATAACTAACCTCCCATATCTCTTTTATTATTCCATAATAGGACATTGCTGCCAATGTTGGGTCTCTGCCTTTAGAACTAACAAAATGTATAGCTTCCGCTACTACCATCACCCCACTATTCTGCATGGTACTCTTATCGTCTTAGGTTTTTGTCTAAAAAGAATAACTATTTATATCATATTTGCCCCAACACAAAACCTCAAAAGAAGGCCCTGCAGCTAGCCTCTGTATTGTCTCAGAAGGATTGCCATCTTTTAACACTTCTTGCTTGAACCACTCTGCGAATGACTTATTATGTTCATTAGCTAGTTGTATAGCATTCTTTCTTGGATTCAAGTTCTTCAGCATATTCTTGTGAGCATTCAAGTAAGGCAAAACTTCATCCGTGTTGTTTAAAATGTATAGATGTGCCTACATTACAACTTCTCTTGACATAGACCTCATTATGACACCCCGTGTTCCCTTACTTCTTCTCCCCTAATCATGTCAAGATTGAGGAAGACCAACTGCCTTTACCTTATCAATATATGCGTTACAAAACTCAACTGCCTCCTCAGCTACATATCTCTCAACAATTGATGCCTCAGGCTGATAAGGATTCTTAGAGTACCCTTTTAGGATTTTCATGTATCTCTCAAAAGGGTACATCCATCTTAAATACACAGGGCCACAAAGTCTTATCTCTCGCATAAGATGAGCTATCAAGTGGACCATAATATCAAAAAATGATGGAGGAAAATGCATTTCTAATTGGGAGAGGATCACATAACCTTCATTTTCTAATTCATCCAACTCAGCAGGATCAATGACTTTGTTGCAAATGGCACTAAAAAACATAGAAAGTCTTGTAATAGTATTTCTCACATCGGTTTTCATAATGCCTTGAATAGCAAGTGGAAGTAAGTTTTACATTAACACATGACAATCATGAGACTTCATTCCCGTTATCTTCAAATCTTGCATTAAAACAAGTTTGCTTAAATTAGAAGAATAACCTTGTGGCACCTTAATACTATTGACAAAACCATAGAAACTTCTTTTCTCTTCTTTTGATAATGTGTGTGCAGCTAGATGTAAATAAGCCCTCTTACCATCTCTTTCTTGTGGGTGGAGGACATTTCTTATTCCAATTTCAACTAAGTCTCGTCTTGTATTGATTCCATCCTTAGTCTTTCCACTTATATGCAAAAGTGTACCAACAAGGCTCTCACACACATTCTTCTCCACATGCATCACATCTAGACTATGCCTCACATCAAGACTTTGCCAATATGGAAGATCAAAAAAGATAGATCTTTTTTTCCATATATTCCTCTCACCGGCAGTCTTCTTCTTCTTCTTACCAAAGACCACATTAATTCCCTCCACCCGCTGATAAACTTCTTCTCCAGTTAATGGTCTTGGTGTCACATCCAGTACTATGGTAATTAGGAATAAGAAATATTCCTAAAATAATCAAGGGCTAAAATGATAAGGAGAATTAGAAGAATTTTTGATGGAAAATAATTATTATGATTTTCCAAGCCAATTATGGAAATTTGACTAATTAAGGAAAATTGGTCAAAAGTAATTATGGAGAAATATTTCCAAGCCTTGGAAAATTAAGGAAAAATGAGGATAATATCCTTTGAGGGTTATATGAAATTATAAAGTTGGTTTTATGACCAAATTACCCTTAGAGAAATTATAAAAGAATTTAAGAGTGATTTAGGCTAATTAAGGGATTTTATTTGGAAAATTCCAAATAAATATTTTAAGGAGAATAAAATTCCAAGAAAATTTCTTTGAGACCCCAAGGAATTATAAGAGATTATGGAATTAAATGAAGACCCTCAAGTATCCAAGATTTTTCCAATACTTGTGAAAAGTGGAAAAATCCCTAAAGAGAAGGAAATTAATTATTCTTTTTATTTAATTATTGGGAAATTAAATTTGGAGACAAAGAGGGCAATTTGGGAAGCAAAAAATGAGGAAAATAATTTAGGGATCTGACAGAAAATAATTACAGAGGCTAAAGCACTGTAATTATAGAAAAGAAATTAAATCCGGAGCAAAGGTGCACTGATAAAGCAAGAAGTAGAGTCTTGCACTTTACTTGGCCTACAAGTTGCCACTTGTCAAGCCACCAATGGAGAGGATTTGAAGTTGCCAAGTGTCAAGTCACCAATAGAGAGGATCTTGACTTTTAAAATTAATTTCATTTGGCATTAAGTTAATTAAGAGAGAGGATTAAGATTAAGTAAGCACTTGACACATGGCATAGCATTAAAGGATGTGTCATAGCATTAAAGGATGGTAGTTGGGATATTTTGGCTTGAAGAGAAAGCTATCCCTCCCCCTAATTCAGATTCATTTCATCCAAGAGGGAGAAGGAGAGAAAAAGAGTGATCTTCAAGTGTGAACAAGAGGAAAAGCAAGCATATTTGATTTTCCAACTAAGATTCAAGCTTGGTAAGTTATTCTAAGATGTTCCTTGCTTTGTTTTCCTGAGTTGTATGGTTGGAAAATCACTTCTTGTCCCTTCTTGTTGCTGGCCGAAATGGATTTAGTGTATGTAAGGAGGTTTTGTTGTTAAACATAACTAGGACACTATGAATGGAGGTGGTTTCAAGTGGTCTAGTGTTGTTTTGAAAAGTTTTTCATGGTTGAACTCCAAGAGCTATGGTTTGGCCACTTTCAAAACTGAACCTTAGTAAGAGTTTTTCAATGTTTTAGTGCTTCCATGGTGCTTAAAATGAAAAATGGTGTAGGGCAAACCAAAAGGAACAAGTGTTGGAAGCATTAAAACCAAAGTTGTAATTTTTGGTTCAAGCACCCCTTTTGGTTTAGTCAAGGGTAACTGAAAGGAGGGGTTTTATTTTCTTAGATCTAAGCACATATTTGGAGTCTACATGAAAAACCATGTAGGAATAAGGCAAGAAGCAATTTTTAGTGTTAAAAGGAAACAAGTTCAAAAATAGTGAACAAAGATGGAAGCTTTAAGGAGCAAGAGTCATTTATGATTTGTGTTCTTGCTTTTTCTTGGTTGGTTAATGATTCTTGCTGCCCTTTTTGATGGATTGCATTGCTAGGGTTTGATATTTGTGAAGGAAAAGAAGAGAAAGAAGGAAGGCTCAAGCTTTTGGAGCAAGGTAGCAAGTTGAACCTAACTACTAACATTAACTTGGCATTATTGATTATTGCATAATTACTTGCTATTATGTGATTGAACTTTCTTGATTGTGATGTGGCTGCTCTTTGCACTTTCTTGCTTTAGCCTTTGCATGATTGAGTTTGCCAAATGATAAGCATGCTAGTTCACCAATAGTAGTTAATGTAGTTATGCATGTTGATGATGCTTGTTGATGATATAGTTGGTTAATTTGCTATTGGGATTTCAATGAAATCTGTCACACGTTACTATTATATTGACTTAGGTTCTTTTTAAAACTATTTTAGACCACATTGAATGGTCTTGGGCTCACTTTTTCCCACAAAAACGCTAATTTCGGATTTTTACTGTTCATCGGGTAGAAATCCAGTTTTTCTGGCCCAACTTCAAAAATTCATAACTTATTCCATAAAAATACAATTGGGGTGGTTCAAAATTCTACTTAAATCCCTTTAAGTCTTATTTCAAGGAAAAATAATCTCATTATCCAATTCCTTATGAAAAAGCGTCAGGTTTTTGAGAAATACAACACTGTCCAGTTGCCAAAAACCCTTTTTCCAGATTCTGAGCTTTAACTTTGAAAAATCATTATAAATCGTATACTAGGCCATTTTTAACTTATTAGCTATCAAATTGAAGCTCAGGACGTTATCTTTCATCATACCAAATTTTGTCACTAAAAGCAATCAGGAGCATAATCAAAAAGTCACGTGAACCAGACAGTATCAGTGTGCTTACAGCACTGTTAGTATAATATGTACATAACTAAAATAAGATCACGAATTTTGTGGTTAAACCCCACAATTAGCCTTCAATCTACAGCTTTTCCTTGGAGGATTCAGGCCTTAAAATGTTAGGTTGCATTGGTGGAATGAGATTTCATTGAAATCCCAATAACAAATTAACCAACTATAACACCAACAAGCATCATCAACTGCACAATTATATTAACTACTATTGGTGAACTAGCATGCTTATCATTTGGCAAACTCAATCATGCAAAGGCCAAAGCAAGAAAGTATAAAGAGCAGCCACATTATAATCAAGAAAGTCCAACCACATAATAGCAATTAATCATGCAATAATCAATAATGCTAAGTTAGTATTAGTAGCTAGGTTTAACTTGCTACCTTACTCCAAAAGCTTTAGCTTTCTTTCCTTCTCCTCTTTTCCTTCACAAATATCAAACCCTAAGAATGAAATCCATCAAAAAGGGCAGCAAGAATCATTAACCAACCAATAAAAAGCAAGAACATAAATAAAAAATGATTCTTGATCCATAAAGCTCCCTCCTTTGTTCACCATTTTTGGACTTATTTCTCTTTATCCTTAAAAATCACTTCTTGACTCATTCCTACATGGATTTTCTTGTAGATTCCAAATATGTGCTTAGATCTAGGAAAATAAAGTTGCTTCCTTCAGCTACCCCTTGATCGAATTGAAGAGGGTTTTGACCCCAAAATTTACAACTTTGTTTTAAAGCTTCCAACACTTGTTCCTTTTTGTTTACCCTACACCATTTCTTATTTTAAGCATCATGGAAGCCTTAAAACATTGAAAAACTCATCCTAGGGTTCAGTCAATAGCTTGGCCGAAAATAATACTCAAAGAAACAACCATGAAAAATGCTTTAAAACAACTTATAGTCACTTGCAAACACTAGGAACTAGCTTGTGTTGTTGTGTTTAAACAAGTTTGATGAGCAAAACTCCCTTCCCCTCTAAGTATTCAGTTCGACTAGCATTATTTAGAGAGAGGAGACAGATTTTTCAACCATAAAAAGGGAAGAAAAGAAAGCAAGACACATCTAAAACCATGAACTCACCTTAGATCCTTGCTTGTATGACCAAAGTGCTCACTTCCTCTTGCTTTTCTCTCCAAGCTCTCTCTCTTTTCTCTCCTCTTTCACTCTTGGCCTAAACACTCATCTAAAATGAGGGGGAGATGAGCTTGTTTAATGCTTCAAAATATCTCAACCACCATCTTTAATGATAGTTCAAGTGTCATTACCCCCTTTAATCTTGATTTCTCTTTCATAATTAACAAAAATCCAAAAGAAATTAATTACTAAAGTCAAGATCCTCTCCATTTGAGGAATGACACTTGGCAAGTTCAAATCCTCTCCATCAAGAGCTTGACACATGGCTTAATATGATCCCTTTGATTTGCAAGACACTAATCTTGCTTTATCGGTGTACTTTGGCTCTGAGTTTGACTTCTTTTCTATAATTATAGTAGTTTAGCCACTGTAATTATTTTTTATCAGATCCTTAATTTAATCTCCTCATTTTTATCTTCCCAAATTGCCATCTTTGCCTCAAAATTAATTTCCTAATAATTAATTAAAAAAGGTAATTAATTTCCTTCTCTTTAGGGATTTTTCACTTTTCATCATTATTTGGAAAAATCTTGAATACTTGAGGGTCTTTATTTAATTTCATAATTCCTTATAATTCCTTGGGATCTCATAGGAAATTGCTTGGAATTTATTCCTCTTAAAAATATTTATTTGGAATTTTCCAAATAAAATCCCTTAATTAGCCTAAATCACCCTTAAATTCTCTTATAAATTATCTAAGGGTAATTTGGTCATAAAACCAGCTTTATAATTTCATATAACTCTCAAAGGATATTATCCTCATTTTTTCTTAATTTTCCAAGGTTTGGAAATATTTTTCCCTATTTAAATTTTGACCAATTTTCCTTAATTAGTCAAATTTCCATGGTTGGCTTGGAAAATTACTGTAATTATTTTCCACCAAAATTTTTCTATTTCTTCTTATCATTTTTAATCCTCAAATATTTGAGAATATTTCTTATTTCTAATTATCATAATGCTGGATGTGACAAAATCTCATTCCCTAAATGCAATCTAACATTTTAGGACCTGAAACATCCAAGGGCAAGTTCCAGATTGAGGGTTAAAAGTATGGTATCATATCATAAAAATTCGTGGACTTTTTGGTTATGTAATATTATGCTGGGCAGTGCTGTAAATTCACTGATACCGTTACCTTTGCGTGACGTTTTGATTAAGCTTCTGAACGCTTTTAATCACGAAATTTGGCGTGACTGTAGATAACATTCTGAGCTTCAATTTCATAGCTAACACGTTAAAAATGGCCAAGTATACAATTTTTAATGATTTTTCAAAGTTAAAGGTTAGAATCTGAAAAAAGGGGTTTTTGGCAAATGGACAGTATTACATTTCATAAAAACCTGATGCTTTTTCCTAAGGAATTGGATCACATGATTATTTTTCCTTGAAATAGCACTTAAAGATATTTAAATAGAATTTTGAACCACCTCATTTGGATTTTTGTAGAATAAGTTATGAATTTTTGAAGTTGGGCCAGAAAAACTGGATTTTTACCCGATGAATAGTAAAAATCCGAAATTTAGTGTTTTTTTGAGATAAATTTGAGCCCAAGACCATCCAATGTGGTCTACAATGGTTTTAAATGGAACCTAAGTTGATAAAATAGTAAGGTGTGACACTTGGAGCCATTAAATGTCTTTTTCAATCTACGGTAAAGGTGATACCGACTAAGAAAACTTTTGTGACCAAGGTATACTGTCTTCCTGCCATGTTTAAATTGCATATAGTGGGTGCCTTCTTCGCATATTAGGTATGCTTGATGCCCCTTAACACTGTATCCTGATAAATTTCCATATGCCGGAAAGTAATTTATCGTGGTGAAGATCATGGCACGTAAATTGAAGGTGTCTTGTTTATATGCATCAAACACATCTACACCTTCCTCCCATAATTTCTTCAGATCCTCAATCAAAGGTGCCAAATACATATCGATGTCGTTTCCCAGTTATTTTGACCCCGAGATCATCAAAGATAGCATGATATACTTTCTTTTCATACATAACCAAGGAGGCAAGTTGTAAATTATGAGGAGCACTGGCCAAGCACTGTGTGTGTTACTAAGATTACCATACGGGTTAATTCCGTCCGTACAAAGCCCTAGCCGAAGGTTTCTTGGCTCGCCACCAAATTGAGGAAATTTTTGATCTATTGTTTTCCATTGAGGAGAATCTGTCGGGTGACAAAGCTTTCCATCACATATTTTCTCATCAAAATGCCATCTCAAGTTCTTTGCATCTGTGGCATTAGTAAATAGACGCTTAAATCGTGGTATTATTGGAAGATACCACAAAACCTTCAAAGGAGAACCTTTGGTCATCTCATTATAATCACCATTGTCACATCCAGTATTATGGTAATTCGAAATAAGGAATATTCCTAAATAATTGAGGGTCAAAAATAATAAGGAGAAATAGAAGGATTTTGGTGGAAAATAATTATTATGATTTTCCAAGCCAATTATGAAAGGTTTGACTAATTAAGGAAAATTGGTCAAGAATAATTATGGAAAAAATATTCCAAGTCATAGAAATTGAGGGAAAAATAAGGATAATATCCTTTGAGAATTATATGAGATTATAAAATTAGTTTAAGGTCAAATTACCCTTAGAAAAATTACAAAGGAATTTAAGGGTGATTTAGCCTAATTTAAGGGCTTTTATTTGGAAAATTCCAAATAAATATTTTAAGGAGAATAAAGGTTCAAGAAAATTCCTATGATATCTCAAGGAATTATAAAAAATTATGGAATTAAAAAAAAACCCTCAAGTATCAAAGATTTTCCCTGAATTCTTTGAAAAACGGAAAAATCCGTAAGAAAAGGAAATTAATTTTTCCTTTTATGTTAATTATGGGGAAATTAATTTCGAGACAAAAGAGGGCAATTTAGAAAGATAAAAATGAGGAAAATAAAATAGTGACAAAAAATAATTACAGAGGTTAGAATACTGTAATTATAAAAAAGGATTCAAACCCGGAGTCAAAGTGCACCGATAAAGAGCTTTGCATTTTGAATGATCCTCATTGAGTCAAGTGTCAAGCCCTTAATGGAGAGGATTTGAAATTCCCAAGTGTCATTTTCTAAATGGAGAGAATTTTGACTTTTGGTAATTAATTTTATTTGGATTTAGTTAATTAAGAAAGAGAAAGAAGGAACCAAGGGGGTAGTGACACTTGGATTAGCATTAATGGTGGTGGTTGAGATATTTTGAAGCATTAAATGAGCACTTCCTCCCCTAAAATCAGACCTCCATTTCATGCAAGCCATAGCCAAGAGAAAAAAGAGAGTGTTTCAAGTGGAACCAAGGAAGAACTAAGAAGAAAGATAGCATCTTGGAGCACACAAGTGATATTCAAGGTTAGTTTTTGGTTATAAGTTGTTCCTTGCCTTGTTTTCTTGCTTTGTATGGTTGGAAATCTTGTTTCTCCTCTTCTTTGGGTGCTGGAAGAAATGATGATGGTGTAAGGGAAGGAGTTATGTTGCTCAAATATGGTAAAACACTTCAAAACATAAAAGATCTAAGTGGTTACAAGTGATTTTAGGGTGTTTGGAAGTGTGTTCTTTATTGTGTATTGTAAGGAGCATTTCGGTTTTGACACTAAATGGCCCCTAGGATGAGATTTTCAATGTTTTGATGGTTCCATGGTGTTTAAAATGGAAAAAACATGTGGGGATAAGGTAAGAAAGGATTTTAAACCCTATGGAAAACAAGTTCAAAAGCAAAGAGCAAAGATGGAACCTTTATGAAGCAAGAGTATTTTTGAGTTCTGTTCTTGCTTTTGGTTGAAATGGATAATGATTCTTGTTGTCCTTTTTATGGATTATCATGCTGGGGTTTGACCTTTGTGAAGAAAAAGAAGAGAATCAAAGAAAGCACAAATCTTTGGATCAAGGTAGCAAGTTAAACCTAGCTACTACCACTAACTAGCATTGTTGATTATTGTATGGTTAATTGCTATTATTGTGGTTGAGCTCTCTTGATTGTTATGTGGCTGCTCTTTATAGTATCTTGCTTTAGCCTTTGCATGATTGAGTTTGCCAAATGATAAGCATGTTAGTTCATCAATAGTAGCTAATGTGATCATGCATAATAATGATGCTTGCTTGGTGCTATAGTTGGTTAATTTGCTATTGGGATTTTCAAAAATCTCATCCCCCAAAAATAATGTAACATTTTAGGGCCTAAATCCTTCAAGGGAAAGCTACAAATTAAAGGCTAATTTGTGGGGTTTAGCCACAAAAATTCGTGAGCTCATTTGGTTATGTACATATTAAACTAACAGTGTTGGAAGCACACTGACACTGACTGGTTCATGTGACTTTTTGATTATGCTCCTGAACGCTTTTAATTATGAAATTTGGGATGATGAAAGATAACATCTTGAGATTCAAATTAAAAATGGACTAGTATAAGATTTATAATGATTTTTCAAAGTTAATGGTCAGAATCTGGGAATCAGGGTTTTTGGTAAATGGACAGTGTTGCTTTTCTTAAACACCTGAGGCTTTTTCATAAGGAATTAGACAATGAGATTATTTTTCCTTGAAATATGACTTAAATAGATTTAAGTATAATTTTGAACCACCCTCAATTGGATTTAAGTCTTTTTCACAACCAAACCTTCTCCTTTGCAGATAGTATAGTCTATCTAATTTCTTCTCCATGCCATATCTAATTTGTATGCCTCAAATTTTAATCCCATTACAGATAAGATGCTCTTTATCTCAGAAATACTCTGTCGAATGGTTTTAAACATTTGACAAACAAGAGACAATAGTAAAATCCATCTCTTTTACTAAGGGTATTTCTCTGAGCAAACTCAAGAAACCTTTTCAACCCCATCCTCATATTCCTTGCTAATTCTCTTCCTTTCATCCAACTATGATCCATTGTTCTACAGAGTTAATGATATAGTTGTCAAGCTTAACTCTAATTCTTTAATTCAAATATTGAAATAATAAAATCATTAAATGTTAGTCAATAAATTAAAATTGACTAACACTTAATTACAAATTAAAGGGAATGTCTCTTTTTTAAAAATAAAAAATTTGAAAAAATTTCCCCTTAACAACTATGTACAAATTGAACACCAAATTAGAAAAAAAAACTCAAATTTTTAATCAACATGAATCCAAAATATAACAAATAAAACAAAAGTAAAATAACATATTTCAACAGTGAGATAGTTAAACAAAAATTATTTTAATAAACAAAAAAAACTATTGTTCATAACATATTTCAACATGATAAATTTGAAAAAATATAACAAATTTGAAGAAATATAACAAATAAAAACAAAATAAAATTCAATCTCAAATCAATTCAATTAATAAAGATTCTTAAAGCTAAAACTTCTAATCCAAAACGGGAACACAAGTGATATCCATTTGCAGTGAAATTTTAAATAACACTTTACTATCAATCAAAGTTCGTAACAAAAAAAAAAACACAAATAACAAACACATTATTTATTACTAAATTCTCATATTTATTACCCAAAAAACTACCAAAAATTCGAAATAAATATCAAAAAATAAAAACTTGACAACTAATCAACTTCAAACATTTAAACATGTTTCTAATATGGTATATAAGAAGGAATTAAGGTTTTCTCACATCAAATGCCCACCAATCAACGGTTCAACCATATAAAAAATGCAAAATGAACAATACAAGCCAACCACAATGTAAAACTAACAAACCTATTTCAAATACAAAAGATTTTCATGGTTAAAACATTCAACAACCCAAGAAAATTGAAAAGAATGAAACAAGAGGATACTCACAGAGTAGAGATGATTCAAATGCGAAATGAGGGGCGTTCGAACGGCGCGGCGGACGGCAGTAAGACACCACAAGCTAAATGGAGAGTTTAAAAAAACGGTGGGGTAGTAGGGGGAATGGCCGGTAATGGAATTTTTTGTTCTAATATGGTATATAAGAAGGAATTAAGGTTTTCTCACATCAAATGCCCACCAATCAACGGTTCAACCATATAAAAAATGCAAAATGAACAATACAAGCCAACCACAATGTAAAACTAAAAACCTATTTCAAATACAAAAGATTTTCATGGTTAAAACATTCAACAAACCAAGAAAATTTGAAAAGAATGAAACAAGAGGATACTCACATAGTAGAGATGATTCAAATGCGAAATGAGGGGCGTTCGAACGGCGGCGGACGGCAGTAAGACACAAAGCTAAATGGAGGAGTTTAAACGGTGGGGTAGTAGGGGGAATGGCGGTAATGGAATTTTTTGGTGGTGGGACAGAGGGGGACCACGGCGTACTAATGAAACGAGAAAGAAATGACGGAACACGAAGGCGCCGTAGGGTTAAGTGAATACTTTCCATAGCGGTTTTCTTAAAAACCGCTGTGGAAAATCAAAACTCATTCAACTTATTTACAAAAATACCACTGCCTTTTTTTTCACGTCATTTTTCTGCTTAACCGGCTGTTATTTTGCAACGTTAAAAGTCTCTTTTTCTAGTAATGTTGTAACCACTAGGAACTATCATGCTTTGAAGTGTTCTAGCAAGTTTGACCAACAAAACTTCTTCCCTTACCATATATATGTTTTGGCCAGCAACCAAAGAGAAGAGAACTAGGATTTTCAACGATACAACTCAAGTAAATGAAGCAAGGCACAACTTAGAACCAATAACTAACCTTAAACCTTACTTGGATGATCACAGTTGATGGCTCTCTCTTGACTTCTCCTCCAAGATCTCTCTTTTCTCTCTTGCTCACTCTTGACTGGAATAATAATATGAAAATAGGGGTGGGAGAGCTCCTTTAATGAACCAAAATATCCCAACCACGATCATAAATGAAGATACAATTGTCAAGCCCCCATACTCTTACTTTCTCTTTCATAATTAACTAAATCCAAATGAAATTAATTACCAAAAGTCAAAATCCTCTCCATTTGAGGAGTGACACTTGGCAAATTCAAATCCTCTCCATTAGGGGCTTGACACATGGCTAAATGTAAGCCATTTGAATTGCAAGACTCTAGTATTTGCTTTATCGGTGCACTTTAACTCTGGGTTTAATTTCTTTTCTATAATTACAGTATTCTAGCCTCTGTAATTATTTTCTGTCAGATCCATAATTTATTCTCCTCATTTTTATCCTCCCAAAATGCCCTCTTTGTCTCAAAATTAAATTTCCAATAATTAAATAAAAAGGAAAACTATTTTCCTTCTCTTTATTGACTTTTCCACTTTTTCAAATAATTAGAAAAAATCTCGGATATCTGGGGGTCTCCTTTTAATCTCATAATCTCTTATAATTCCTTAGGACATCATAGGAATTTTTGAGATTTTATTCTCCTTCCAAATGTTTGTTTGGAATTTTCCAAATAAAAGGCCTCAAATTAGCCTAAATCACCCTTAAATTCCTTTTAAACTTTTGCAAAGGTAATTTGGTCATAAAACCAATTATATAACATCATATAATTCTCAAGGAATATTATCCTTATTTTTTCTAAGACTTGAGCACAAGGGAGATCTACACCTCCTCCCATAGAGTGCTTCATATGGCGCCATTCATATACTTGAATGGAAATGGTTATTTTAAGTGAATTCGGCTTATGGTAAGTATGTATCCTAGTTACAATTGAGACTAAGCACATATGCGTGTAGCATATCTTCTAACATCTGTATCATTCTCTCTGTCTGCCCATTTGTCTGTAGATGGTAAGCTATACTGAATTTGAGCATAGTGTCCATTTCTTTCAGTAAGGACCTTCTAAAACTTTGAGTAACTTTTGAATCTCGGTCCGAAACAATACTGCTTAGGACACTAAGTAGCTTAATGGCTTCTTTAACTTTATCTTCTACTTTTGCTGGATTTAGTATTCTTACCAAAATGGCTAACATTTATAGCTTTTGCACTTTCTCATATTACTTCCCAGGGTCACCACTAGTGCAAAATACCATTTTAACTACTATCTTTTGTGTCAGTTAGATAAGGAATAGAAGTTGTATGTGTTTTAGATGTTTTTCGCTTCTGGTCTCTTTGGAACAGATGCCATAAGCTTACTTATGGCTTCTGCTCAAAATTGAACAGAGGCCATAACTAATTTTAAATCATCTTTCATTTCAAACAATAGTATTATGGCACTTTCTCCTTTATGAAATAGAAATAATATTATTTTGCTTTTATTTTTATTTAATTCATGCCACTAAAAACTTTTAGTTCTTTTAAACTCAAATAATTTAATTTTTATTAGCGTTTTAATTTTTTTATTTTCACAAAGTGAAAATTTTTTTATGAAAAGTTAAGCCTGTCGTCATAGGTTTATAATTTTTTTTTAAATTAGACCCGATATCATAAGCCTATTATTATAAAAAAAAAAATTGCCCTCCCTCTAAAATTTCATCTCGCGCCCTCCTCTCTCTGTCTACGGCACCATCTCTTTGTTCTGTTTTTGCGCGTGGGCTGTGCTAGATCTCGTCAGAGTCCTCTTTAGTGCGTCGTGGGTCTTACCAGAATCTTCTTCATTTGCTGTGGGTCTCGAGCTCATTGAGATCACTCTTTGCTCTTGTTTTCTTCTCTTGCTTCTCAGTTCGTTGCGGTCTCCATAGGTCTCGCCTTCTTCCTATCGTTGTTGGGAAGCAGCTTTTTAAGAAGGTCTACATCATGCCAATAACTGAAAATACACATCTACCCACTACTACCAGCCTAGGTCATTGGCCGATTGAGGTTTGTTCGATTTCACAAGGCACATCAGGGAAAGAAGGATGGACATCTTTTTATGACTTCATGCTGGGTGTTCGCTTCAGTCGCTAGAAGAAAAATCTAGGAAGCATCAATCCACAGTTAGATAACCATAATCGAAAGTGGATCTGCTTTTACACCAGTCTCAATGGCCCCATGCTACAACTTCGAAGCTAGAGGTTCCTGCTGCTCATTTCCATATTCATCGCTATCTTAACTCTGCAATAGTGTTAGCGTGTCATTACCACAAATATATCAACTTTGATCTCAGACACTTTAGTGGATATGCGCCTGCGTAAGTTGCTAGAGAGCAGAGTGTAACACCTCATGTTTAAATCAATTAAATTTCCTTACGGAAGCATTTGGAATCACTTTTGAAGGCTACAATTGATGAAAAATCAAGTTTGAAAATTTTCATTTACGGGTTACTATTCATTGTCACCTTAAAATGTGACAAATTTGAAAATTCATAACTAATTGTAGAAAAATTGAAATTGAGTGATTCCAAGTTCTACAGAAAGCTCTTTGGATAAAATTTTGAGGAAGAATAGTTTCTGAACTGATTGCCTTGAAATTCGAGCTCAATTTCCTTTGAAAAAGTTATTGTTCATTTGGTCATTTTCGGATTTTACTGTATTTTTGCCTAACTTTGGAAAGGCATAACTTTCTGCTCGGTTATCGGAATCGGGCAAACTACCCCTCATTTTAAAGAGAAACATCAGATCTCTTTGTTTGCCAAATCTTATGACCTAACTCACTCGTTTGATAGGTCAAACTGGAGCTACAAACCCACTGCTCCAGGACTTACGTTTTATCCCTTAACATCTCTTTAATTCTTTTTATTTCTTTGGCATACAACATGGCCTTACTCTTTCCCGTTCATGCTCATACACTTTCATTCATGCCATAAATATTATAATTAAATACATGGCATCATTGGCATCCATAATATAGTTCACAAAATAGTAGAATTATACATTTATCAACAGTCTCATCCATTAACAAGAATAATTCTCTGCTTACTTCTCCTTGCTTCTCATGCCATTATTACCCATCATTGATTGACCTAAATGGTTGGTTAGGGAGGGGTGAGATTCGGGAGAATCTCAGTAGCAAACACTACCCATAAGCATGCAAGACATAATGCACATGCATGACATGTTATAACATTAACACATGAATGCCATGGAAAGTAAGCTAAAGCATTTCATGCTTCCATAACATATTGCCAAGGCAAAACATAACATAAACTTGCAAACACAACTTTTCAAACATTTCATCATAGCTTAGTCACATCATGGCAACACAATCACATCATGCAAGCATACATATCAAGCACACAGTATAGGTAAGTTCACTACCTTGTAACATGGCTTTCCCCTTGCTTTTCCTTTGATTTCCTTGTCTTTCCAACCATGTGGACATTCAGTCAACATCACCAAACATCCTCTTGGATGTTCCAAAGGTCCTAAACATAGTCACATTGATCATACAATCCATTAGGACCACTAGATTACATAAAGTTCAATACTAGCTTTCTTGAACCTCAACCCTTTCTCTTAGTCTTAGGGTTTTCTTTCTAAATTTTCTAACATAAATCTTATCATTTCCATCCTTAAGATCCATTTCTTGTCAATTAGGACCACTTTAGATGGCCTTAGATTCAAGAATACCAAATCTGGAAATTTTGCTTCGCGGGTACTGTTCACGCAGAATTTCCAGAATTTTTGCTCAACTTTGAAAATTCATAATTAATTCTAGAAAAATTCAAATTGAGTTGTTCCAAGTCTCACTGAAAGCTCCTTAAGTTAACTTTAAGGGAAAAATAGTTTCAGGAACCAATTCTACACCGAACAGTACCGGAACTGTACGGAACTCGAAACTCTTCCAAAAGTTTAACACTGTTTCCAGATTTCAAACCCTAACTTTGAAAAATCACCATAAATCGTACACATACCCAAATGAAGTGTTATACCTATGGATTTAAAGCTCACAGAGTGTACTTTAAGCATGAAAAATTTCAGAATCAGATACACACACTAACTAATCCGAAATAGGCATGAAATCAGGTGCTATAACCATCACATACCTTGTTTTAGAGTTTGATCTGGCTTGGAACCACTTGGCCTTTCTTTCTCCCTCTTCTTTCTCTCTCTAGAAACCATTTTGTAAGAGCTTCCCCATGGATTCCTTATGCTTGGACGAAATGGTAGGGAGGGGAGGGGGTATTTATAGAAAAGCAGACTGAATCTGGACCGTTGATCTTAAAAATACGTGGCTCAATCTGGACCGTCCATTTTCTCTTTTGATCTTACAGTGACAAGTGTCCTATGACATCATGCTTACCTCATCATGATGACATCATGCTTACATCATCAAGCCACATGTCTTTAATCCGACCGCACACGTGTCTTGCATCCGACCGTACACGTGTCTTCCATCTAGCCGTACACGTAATATTTTCTTTTTCTCATCTACCGTACACTTGTCGCTTTCATGTCCTTTAATTATTTATGGCATTAAAATAGGGAGAAAATAAATGGAAAATTCGTACAAAAATATTTTCTTAATTATTTCTCCACCTATCAAGCCAATCTTGCACCGTATCGGATACTTTTCGGGTCCTGACTTACCCTGTACCACCAAGACATGTTCTGACACTATTTTCTCATCTTAACAAGTACATATATGGTGCCACCTTAGAGGAGCAGAGGGAAAAATAATTAGCTCTACTGACAGGCTACTTAACCTTACTGAGTCATGCAGTAGAGATTTCACTATAACGGGTAGACAAAAGACTGTCTAAAATATTCCCATACTGCGTTCTGATTTTTATGTTGTCCATAAATATCTTCTGGTGACTCAGCATGATGACTCGTAGGTGTCATGATTATGCTTGGTGACTTAGCATGATGACTCGTCGTTGTCATGATTACGCTTGATGACTCAGCATGCTGACTCATCGATGGCTCTTAGATATTTTCTTCGGTTTTGTCTCCTATTTAAGGGACAAAATTATTTAATATTTGACTGGAGCATTTTATTCGATCCAGAGCTCTAAAAATTCATCCAAAAATATTATAAAATTCCTCATATTCTAGAGAAAATCTGTGAATTTTCTTAGGTCATAACTCAACCTGTAGCCCCACTTAAAAATCATTCTTTAAAATGCCCTTTTTTGGCACAACTGGCTTTTAAGTATTCTTAAAGCCATTTTGCTAGTCTTCTGGGGATGAGACTAATTTTATAATTTTCTATAGTCTCTTAGATCATACATCCCCATTTTACCATAATTTTCTGAGGATTTCTTATGACTCAAACAATTAAATCTACCTCTACATCTCAAATTTAGCCATAAACTTATAAATTTCTTTTAAGTTACCTCAGGGGTATTTTCATTATCTCTCTTCACAAAAGAGTCTTAGAATATTATTTCCCATTTTCTGGGATTTTCTTAGAATTTTCTAAGTACTTTTCATTTTTACCCCTAATGGCCGTAACTTTCTGAATTTACGGTTTTATCCCTGCTTAGGCTCAACCTCATAAAACAATCTCTTTGAGGTTTCTAACTTAACCTTTGGTCTGTATCTAGCCTCTTTTCTCTTTCTGGGCCTTTGAGACTTTACTGGAGCCTTTAACTTTGATTACCCTTTAGCCCCTTAAAACATTCACTTTGCAATTTAGTCCCTAAAACTGCTTTAACTTTCTTTCTCATCTTTAAGACCTCTACTAAAAAGGGGTCTAGTAGCCTATCCCATTCAGGCTATTTCTGATACTTCTAGGCCCAAAAATCGAGATGTTACACAGAGCCAACTACATTTTCACGCTATCTTGTATGGAATAAGAAATTTCTAGCGCATTGATTTCGCATTGTTGTTTGCTCGGTGTTCTGAGATGAAATGTGAAATAAATCTAGGTGCTGAAGTTTTTTTGCCACTCTCGCTCTTTGTTTTCACCCCCCGGTCTCAAATAATTCTTGCATGCGTGCTGTCATGCTTTCAAATCAAAGTTTTCTTGCTCTTGAGGGGATATATTCGTCTTTCTTTTCGGCATTTTTTTGTTAGTGGATTCATTCCCGTGGATTCCAGCAACACGCTCGGTATCCTGTGAGAAAATATAGTTTCTTTCTTTCCTTTTTTGGTTTCTTGCAAGCTTGATAAAATGTTGCCTTTTTCTCCCTTTTAAGGACGACATTGTTTCTTTATTTTATTGGTTTTAGAAATGCGAGAATAAATTATTGGATACATTTAGTGGTTGGTTTCATATAGCAATTATTTAGTTCGTATGTGAATGGCTTTGATGTATTTGTTTATTTATTTACTGGCTTATTTTATCACTCTAGCAACTCAATGTGAACATTGTTCATGTTATTCCCTGTTGCTGATTTGCAGTCATGCAGACTTAGAGTCAACCTATGATCAAAGGCACCCCACCAACTCCTAGGGACAGCCATAGCTGTACAACTGTTGGTCATAATATGTTTGTGCTTGGGGGTACAGATAGGACGAACCCCGTTAGAGACTTGCGCATACTGGATACTTGGAAGTCTTCATTCTGCTATTTCACTATATCAGTTTGTTGGTCTAATTCATATATCAATCATAGCTTGAAAAACGAAAAACTAATGCTTTTTTGGCCTTGGTTGAATACTTTATGTTTGCCTGTAATCTCTTTGCTGAATCTTTTCAATTCACCATAATGTACTTACTGATTATTGATGTTAAATCATTTTTAGCATCACATACATGGATTTCTCCAACTATAAGAAATTGCTGAACATATATGGGTAAGGTGCTATTTTGATTTACAATTGATGCTATTTCTTCTTTCTTTCAACTTCAATTAAGGTGCCATTAGTTTCCTAATGAAGATTTTTGGAGCATATAGCAGATTTGGTTCTGATATGATCATCAATTATTCTATCATATTCACGAGGCTTGCTATTACAACTGTGGGTACTCACACGTCTCTATTGGATTTAATTGCCAATTTGCATATGTTGGTCATGATGAATTTGGCACTGATTGCAAGTCTCTAGGCTATCAAATACATAGAGATCCCTACTTTACCTTGTGTGTAAAGCTTTTGTGATTGTATCTATCAGTAACATTTTGGGAAGTTGTAATTCTTCACTTTCCATTGGAATAATCAGAATTCTCCAAATTTTATATTTGACCAAAAATTTCGTCAGAGAACTTTTTAACTTTAACAAAATTAGGGTAGATATAGTAAGTTGTACATGTTTATCCTTTTGTAGAGCATGCTACTATTAGATCCATTCTTTTGTTAACCATCTATTTGGCATGGTTCTACATATATGCTGTGCATTAGTGGTTGTATTTAATATTATATATAGTTGGTTGTATATAATAGTAGGTTCCTAAATAAGAGGTTAATATTTAATTAAATATATATATATTTTAAAAAGGTCACCTACGGCTTCTGTTACAGTTATAACAGAAGCTATAAGTGTGTATCTATGGCTTCTGTTATACGTGAAACAGAAACCATATATGGGTACCTATGGTTTCTGTTGCTCTTGGAACAGTCACCATAAGTGTTGAATCCTACGGCTTCTGTTCTTTCATAACAAAAGTTGTAAATGATACCTTTCGCTACTGTTGCTTCTACTACAGCACGTATACAGTAGCGAAAAGCTATTTTTAACAGAAGCCAAATGGGGTATTTTGCACTAGTGCACCCTCCCTTGGGCTACTCTTGCCCGAGCACGCTTAACTGAACAATACTGACGGGAATCTGAGACATTGATTCTAATAGGCTTAAACCCTGGTACTTTGCTGTGTTAGACCCTTCTTGATCTATCTTTAGTCGGGTCTTTTCAGCTTACATTCTTAACTCTAGCCTCATCTTATGGATCTACCCCATCAATACTCAGTCAATCTCTGTATCACAAGGGGTTCTTCTTCTATCTAAAGCTAGCCTGAATACCTCTTGTTCTAGTCTTACTGCTCTAATTCTTCTAACTTTGGCTTTTCTCTGTTAATCGGAAGGAAATCAAGCCTAGGCTAATCAATGATAAGGTTTTCTGGAAGGAAGTCATGGGTACTTTCTCTGTGCTAGTTTACCATTGAAGGAGGTTTTTGTATCTTAAACTCATCCCTGGTTTTCATCTTCCCAAAGATGTACTGTATTCTTACTCTTATGGCTCAGCCACTTTCCCTTAGGCTCGGTCTACTGCAACCTTGGGAGCTCCTGTGCTCTACTATCAGCCTCTTCAGGATTCACCATAACCTGGAATACTATCGTTAGTTTGAGTTACATTAAGATCTCTGGGAGACTTTGACCATAAGATTGAGTAATCAAATAAGTCACCTCCACTTAGTTGGTAACTTGACTGATCATTCCCCAAGACTATTCTAATAGCCAATATCATTTCTTGGCCTCATTCGATTCTTTGGGCCACCTATTTGTCTCTTTAGGTGTCTAAGCCAATCTGCCTTAAGAGTCCTCTTATTCCTTCAGCTACTCTTACCGTCTCTTACTATTTTGGAATGGTACAGACAGAGGACTTATGCAACTTCTCTTTCTTCTACTTCACTTTTCAATATGAGCATAATCAAACATGCATAATGCTTAGCATTTCAATACAAGGAGTACAAGTTCTTACTAGTTACTATGTCTATAGTGTGCCATCTAGACATCTCATCCCTACAAGGGGAGCCTCTCTTTCTGTTTGCAGCTGATTCTGGCAGTCATAGGGAGAGGATTTATAAGGTTCTTTTTCTTTCTGCTTGCTCTAGTACTCTGCTAAGCTCAGGTACATCCAAGCCTAGCTTCGTTCTTGGCTGGTCATGCTTCTATTGAGTAAGGTCAACTCTGCTTGCCTTGCCTCTGCTGCTTCCCTTTCCTACTCAGATAGAGTATCTTGTTCCATCTTGAGCAGCATCAATTCTAATTTGGAGGACCAATTATCACTTTCTATAGGAAGATTCCTGTTCAAGATCTTATCCCCTGAAAAGGGCGCCTCTCAACCTAAACCCCAAGTGACTGAGTATCTCTTTGTTGGAAATTGTGCCCTAGGGGCCAATCATTATGTTTTGAACATTGTTAATTTATGAATTAACTAATTACGTTATCATATTATTTGCATGTTTACTGTGATGACTATCCTTGGATAACTCATGGTTTATCCTAAATGTCCCTGGTCGGTCATCTATGTGGGAGCAGAGATGAAATAAGACCAGTATGACTTTAAAGATATATAGAGATATAAATTAAAGTCATAGGCACATAAGAGTACAAGGTGTTGGACCGACCCGCTATAAGAGAGCTGCATGGGTTAAGTCATAAGCTTCTCTCATATACTAACCATGTCACTGTGCCCTTTAACCTGAGATCATCATGGATTCATACATGAGAAATGCTTAGCTTTGACCTAGTCAAAAGTCACTTTTGACCGAGTGATCATAAAGACTATGTTCAGGCTTCGTGGTTTTTCATGCGGAGGAATGTGAATGGTCAAGATGAATTTGTCCCTCACATTCGTAGAGAGACATTACCGGGCCCCTCGATGAGTGAGTCTGAGAAATGTATGGCCATACTATAATGGAAAGGTAGTTCCATTTCTATACTCAGACTACTCAGGGATCGAGAAAGTAACGGTCATGAATAGGAGGATGACGTTCTCCATGCCTCATCCATGACCAAAATGTCGTGTGACAAAAGGGACGTGATATGGTTGTATGAAAGGTTACATCGTTCAACGATCCTCATATGATTTGGGTAGTCGTGATGTCTTGCTAGAGACCGCTTACGACTTGTGAGTCATTATAGTTAATGGCCCACTGCCAACTTCATATGGGCCTACAAGGTCGCACACAAAATAGCCCAACACGAGTTATGATGTCCAGATTCATTGAATCTAAGATATGTCCAGATTCAGTGAATAATATAGGGTGGACGTGTGTGTATATATATATATAATTCGTGTATATATATATATTATATAAATATAAGAGATATTAATTGTTAGATTTAATTTATAAGGATAAATTAGATCTATGTAAATTAATTCTGTCATATCTTTATTTTTGAATTAAATAAATAGGTGAATTAAATCTGTGAGACGGATTTAATATAAACCATATTTATTTAATTATTCTCTTATCTGATTAGGCAATATTTGATATTGTATTAATTTCGGAATTAATTTAGGATTAATTTCGAAATTAAAAATCATTCATTAAACCTATAGCATCCTATATATTTGATATGAGGAGCTAGGGTTTTAAGAGGGAGAGAAAAAGCACTAAGCAGATAAGGGACGGCCAAAAGTGAGAAGAGAGGACGGATTTTGAAAACCCTAGACGGACATAGACGCTAGCACGTCGTTCGAGATTGAGGGCTACTCGTGTGGATACCGGTAGAGGAAGCTGACCGGAGTTGTCGACTTCGAACGACAAAGGAGGCGAGCAGAGGCATCCTGAACGGCGGAATCACCGAGCCACCAGGAAATCAAACACCGAAGGTAATGCTTCTTACTACCTGACTTAAACGCGATCGGTAGATCCGGGCAAAGGATTGAAAGTTTTAAAATTTTAAGTTGATTTCCGCTGCGCGTTGTCTTTCAATTCCCTTCACTCTTAACATTAATGGGAACATGCCAACCTCTAAGCTAGTTCCCTATACAACTATCTGTGTCATTATCTTTTCCTTGATCCTTAAGACATTTCACTAGGGCTCTTCATCTTGACTTCATTATCTCGAAGTTCCTACTCATCTATTCCGAGACTTGAGATAGCTACTCTATCATGGTGCCCCAGCCCTAACGAGACTGTAAGAGTTTATCTAGCTTGGTGGCCACTCCATTTTCTTAGTGGAGTATAGATTTAACCCCTAACTATCTTGTTCAACTCCTCATCATTACTCTTCTTCTTGAGGGGGAATCTGATAGCTCTTAAATAGTGGCTACCTCCCTCTTTCTGACCTTTACTAATCTTACTCTTTGCGACCTCTGAGAGTCATTATGTTTTGTTGAGTTACCATCTTAACATCTGAGAGTTATTATGTTTGTTCGTCGTGACTAGAATCCTTGTTTGCAGCAATGAAAGTTACCACCTCCCTTGGTAATCACTCTATATTCATTCATCGCCACTAATTCCCTTGGTTCCTCATGACGAAACACATTTTTCTCTTAACCTTTGCTAGTCTTACTTAGCTTCATTCATCATACCATTGTTTGTCTGGGCTTCTGTTATGAAGTTTAACTTAACTTCTAGATTTAACTCCATTTCTCTTGGGGTAAGATCAGGGTTTTGTCCTTCCTGTTATGGGATGACAACCAATTCAATCCAATTACCACATCAATTTCATGGAAGGCATACATATCAAATGTACTATCCTAGAGTATATTGGTGTGGACAAATACATGTCATAATGCAACGTGTTCATAACCAAGCCAAGTCTTTTAGAACAAACATACGAGAGAAGAAAATGACTAGCACCCGAATTAAACATTGCAATCACTGGAGAGTTGTTAATAATGATCGTACCTTGGATCATTTTCGGTGACTTTTGGGTTTCTTCCCCTGTGATGACAAATACTTATCCTTGGGTATGTGGCTTTACCTTTTCTGTATTCTACGGGCATTCTCTCAAGAAGTGTCCTAGCTTACCGCAGGTATAGCAGACATTCTATCTAGCCATACACGGTTTGTTACCATGATTCTTGCCACAATTGGGCATTCCTTGCCATTTGGGGACTTGCCTTCCTTCTTACTCTTTCGGTTGTCCCATGGCCTCTTCCTCTTCCTACTGGCATCAGAAGAGGTGCCACCCTGATCTCCCTTCTCTAACTTGGGAGTAGACTTAACCATTAGATGATGGTTCAAGCTACTCTCTGTAATTCGGTAGACTTCAACTGCCTAATTGAACTGCTCAAACTACCCGGGAGCAATCATCTCCCTTAAGGACTGCTTCAGTCCTCTAACTATTTTCTTGGTCGTCCACCTCTCATCTTCTCAGCAACGAAGGTACCCGGAGTAGTGAGAGAGATGGATAAACTTAGCTAAATACTCGTCAAATGGCTTACTATCCTTATGTTTTAGGGTTAGGAATTCTACTTCTATTTCGTCCCTGATTGACCTCGGGAAGTACTTTTTTGTAGAACTATTCTAGGAACACTTCTCATGTCACTCCCGTGTTCTGAGCATCAAGAATAAGTTCGGTGTTCTTCCATGGTGTCCTTTTCTAGCTTATAGATTGCCATTTGGTCTTTCTGCTCAGTTAGACAGTCCAAAACTTTGAAAATATTTTCCAAGCGGTTAATCCAATACTCTGCCGCTTGGACATCAAACACTCTATCAAATGATAATGGATTGTGTTTGCAAAAATAGGTCATCCACTACTAGATGCTATTAAGGTCTACCATCAGTGTTGCTGGTCTAAGCAACGATTCTGATGCTTGAGCTGTGAAAATTTCTTCTTCCCGCTACCTTCTATCGAGGTTAGCCATTACCGATGCTATTGCTGTTGCGACGTCTCTTTCTTGTTCTTGGCGAGCTTCTGTCACCCTCAGCTCTTCAATAATCCTTTGTTGCTGTTCTAAGTGATCCAAAATTAACCATAGCAGATCGAGAGGGTGTCACACCTTACTATCAGATCCACTTAGGGTTTAATCAAAACCATTTTAGACCACATTGGATGGTCTTGGGTTCAAAAATCCATGAAAAACGCTGATTTTCAGATTTTTACTGCTCATCAGGTAAAAATCCAGTTTTCTGGCCCAACTTCAAAAATTCATATCTTAATCTACAAAAATCAAAATACAGTAGTTCAAAATTCTATAAAAAGATATTTGAATGCTATTTTAAGGAAAAATAATCTTATGAACCAATTCCATATGAAAACGTGTCAGGATTTTGTGAAATTCACCTCTATCCATTTGGCAAAAATCCTTTTTCCAGATTCTAAACCTTAACTTTGAAAAATCATTAAAAATCATGTAGTTGTCCATTTTTAACGTGCTTCCTATTAATTTGAAGCTCATGACGTCAACTCTAAGCATACCAAATTTCGCACAGAAATTCATTCAGTAACTTACTAAAATATGGCTCTAAACTGACGTCCTACTTAGGGATTATAGCACCAACCATTGATATTTATACATGACCAAATATAAATATTTCCTCATGACTCATCACCATATTAATCCTTGGATTTGTAGCCTCCCTTTTGATGATTCAGTCCCTAAAATGTTACGTTACATATGGGGGATGAGATTTCAATAAAATCCTAGTAGCAAGATCAATCAACCAAAACATTAATATGTATCAATTACAAGCATTCCAACATTTCGCTATTAATAGGGAACTACTTTACCTCATACATGTAGCACTCTAATATGCAATATAGCCAAGGTACATAAAGCAAGGAGTATAGCTACACAATCATCATCATCATCATCATTTAGTTCAACTACATAATAGCACATGAAATTGCATAGCAATCAACGCAACACTCAACATTAAGGTCAATTAAATCTTACTACCTTGATCCAATGCTCTTTGATTTTCTTGTTCTTCTTTCTTGCTTCCACAAATGTCAAACCCTAACATGGCAATCTATAAAAAGGGCAGCAAGAATCATCAGCCATTCCACATAAAAATCAATAACATAACTCAAGTAACTCCTAAACCCCTTAAAGCTTCCATCTTTGTTCTTGAATTTTTAGAGTTGGTTTCCATAAACCCTAAAAATTCCCTCTTAACTCATTTATACATGATTTTTCATGTAGATTCCAAATATCTACTTGGATTTACCAAAATAAAATTCCTTCTTTCAGTTTTGAACTGACCGAACTATTAGGGTTCCAACACTTGTTCTTTAGGTTTACCCTACACTATTTTCCATTTTGAACACAATGGAAGCCTCAAAACTTTAAAAAACACATCCTAGGGTTCAGTTTTGGTCTTGGCCGAACCATACTTCTTGGAGTTCAACCATAAAAAACTTTTCAAACAACACTAAACCACTTGAAACCACCTTGATTCATAGTATCCTAACTATGTTTAACAACAAAACCTCCTTCCCATACTATACCCATTTCGGCCAGCAACAAGAAGGGAAAAGAAGTGATTTTTCCAACCATACAACTCAATAAAACAAAGCAAGGAACATCTTAGAATAACTTACCAAGCTTGAATCTTAGTTGGAAGATCAAATATGCTTACTTTTGCTTGATCCCTTCACAAAATCACTCTTGCTCTCTCTCTTTCCCCTCTAGGCTGAAATGAAGTCTAATTATAGGGGAGGAAAAGCTCAATTAAGGCACCAAAAATATCTCACCAACCAACATTAATGCTATGCCATGTTTCAAAAGCTTACTTAGTCTTAATCCTCTCTCTTAATTAACTTAATGCCAAATAAAATTAATTTCACAAGTCAAGATCCTCCATTGGTGGCTTGACACTTGGAAAGCTTTAATTACCATCCATTAGAGGCTTGACAAGTGGCAACTTGTGGGCCAAGTAAAGTGCAAGACTCTAGCCTTCACTTTATCAGTGCACTTTTACTCTGGGTTTAACTTCTTTTCTATAATTACAGTGCTCTAGCCTCTATAATTATTTTCTGTCAGATCCATAAATTATTTTTCTCATTTTTATCTTTCCAAATTGCCCTCTTTGTTTCAAATTTAATTTCTCAATAATTAAATAAAAAGGAAAACTAATCTCCTTCTCTTTAGTGATTTTTCCACTTTTCAAAGAAATTGGAAAAAATCTTGGATACTTGAGGGTCTTCTTTTAATCCCATAATTTCTAATAATTTTGGGATATCATAGGAATTTTCTTGGGATTTTATCCTTCTTAAAAATATTTATTTGGACTTTTCCAAATAAAAGACTTTAAACTAGCTTAAATCGCCCTTAAATTCCTTTGTAATTTCTCTAAAGGCAAATTGGTCATAAAACCAATTTTATAATCCCATATAATTCTCAAGGAACATTGTCCTTATTTTTCTTAATTTTCTGAGCTTGGAAATATTTTTCCATAATTATTTTTGATCAATTTTCCTTAATTAATCAAACTTTTCATAATCGACTTGGAAAATTATAATAATTATTTTCCACCATAAATCTTCTATTTCTTCTTATCCTTATTGGCCTTTAAATATTTAGGAATATCCCTATGCCTAAATGCCATATGACTGGATGTGACAGAGGGACCCTTGCGTCATGTTCTGAGGGTCTCTCTAGTGAAGCATTTCATCAGGTTCCAACTGTTATGCTAACTAAACAAATATCATATCCGAGGAACAAGAAAATAAACAATATGCTTGGATTTTATTTAACAACATATGCATTCATAATATATCATTCAAGCATTAATCATCAATCACAGCAATATAGTTCAAACATACACATCATTTAAGAAACATACATAGCAATCAAACATGCCAGACTAACCTACTATGGTTAGTTGTACCCAAAATAAGTCCTATATCAGTACTACAAAGGTCCAACTGACTACCCAAAGTGGGAAACAGTGAAGCCCTCAAGGCTCTAGATTCACTCCTCAACATCAGATCCCAGTAACTGATCTAGGCGACATAACTCATTCTATCATAAGGGGCGAACAGGATCTTGTCCATCGTTGTCAGGATTTGGCTTCATCATCATCAGATATTTCAATAACCTCAATCCTCTGAGGATCATTGGAAGTAACTATGGCTAAGTCAGGCAGAGGGTTATAGCCACAAGACTATAGCCCTCCTCCTCATCGAACTATTGAGGGAAAGGTTCTCCTGGTCTCCTCTAGTTAACTGAACCCTCTGAGTCACTATTGTAGGCACAACGAGCTATTCTACTTCGTCCTACATTGTAATAACCACACCATCCAATAAATGAACAGTAATATCCTCCTGCAGCAATATGTCAATTTTCCTTTTAACTGACACATTATCTAGGCAGAGCGTTCTATCCTAAGCCAAAACCTCCGATTTGATACAAAAATGCTACACCTTACTTCTAGTACAGTTTAGAATTTATTTTGAGGCATTTTAGACCACATTGGATGGTCTTAGGCTTAAAAATATCCAAAAAAATGCTAATTTCCTGATTTTTACTGTTCATCAGGTAAAAACCCAGTTTTCTAATGCAACTTCAAAAAATCATAACTTAATCTAAAAAAATTGAAATAGAGTGGTAAAAATTCTATAGAAAGCTCTTTGAATTCTCTTTCAAGGAAAAATAATCTTGTGAACCAATTCCATTTGAAAAAGTGTCAGGTTTTTGTGAAAGTCACCTCTGTCCTTTTAGTAAAAACCCTTTTTCCAGATTCTCGACCTTAAATTTGAAAAATCATTAAAAATTGTATAGTTGCCCATTTTTAATGTACTGACTATTGATTTGAAGCTTATGACATGAAAATTTTGTGAAGAAATTCATGCAGAAACCTAGTTAAAATGTAGCTCCAATTTAGCGTCCAGCTTAGGGTTACAGCACCAAACATGCATACTTATACATGATCAAAATATAATTGTTTCCTCATGGTTCACCACCAAAAATACTCTTAAATTAGTAGCTTCCATTTGGATGATTTAGGTCCTAAAATATTGGATTATTTGGGAGGGTGAGATTTCAATGAAATCCTAGTAACAAGATCAATCAACCAAAACATTAACAAGCATCAATTACAAGCATTCCAACCTTTTTGCTATTAATAGGGAACTACTTTACCTCATGCACGTAGCACTCTAACATGCAATAGCCAAGGCACTTAAAGCAAGGAGTATAGCTGCACAATCATCATCATCATCATCATCTAGCTCAACCACATAATAGCACATGAAATTGCATAGCAATCAATACAACAATCAACATTAAGGTTAGTTAAATCTTACTACCTCAATCCAATGCTCTTTGATTCTTTGACCTTCTTCCTCTTCTCCACAATTAACAAACCCTAATCATGATAAATCACAAAAAGGGCAGTAAGGTTACCAACCATCTCACATAAAAATTTCACAACATAACTCAAGTAACTCTTAACCCTTAGAATTTTTAGAGTTTATTTCCTTAACCCTAAAAATCCTTTCTTGGTTCATTCCTATATGATTTTTCATGTAGATTCCAAATATGCTTTTAGATTTATGAAAAGAAATTTCCTTCTTTAAGAACCAAGTTGGGTGAATAGGGGTTAGGTTTTTTTCAAAAATCACAACTTTGTTTTCAATGCTTCTAACACTTGTTCTTTAGGTTTATCCTATACCATTTTCATTTTGAACACAATGGAAGCATTAAAACATTAAAAACCTCATCCTAGGGTTCATTTACTACCTTGGCCGAACTGAACCTCAAGAGAAACAACAAAGAAAAAACTTCAAAAACAACCTACAACCACTTGTAACCACTAGGAACTATCATGCTTTGAAGTGTTCTAGCAAGTTTGACCAACAAAACTTCTTCCCCTACCATATATATATTTTGGCCAGCAACCAAAGAGAAGAGAAACTAGGATTTTAAACCATACAACTCAAGTAAACAAAGTAATGCACAACTTAGAACCAAATAATAACCTTAAACCCTGCTTGGATTATCAAAGTTGATGGCTTTCTCTTGATTTCTCCTCCAAGATCTCTCTTTTCTCTCTTGCTCACTTTTGACCGAAATAATGATCTAAAAATAGGGGTGTAGAGCTCCTTTAATGAACCAAAATATCCCAACCACCATCACAAATGAAGATACACATGTCAACCCCCCCTTTACTGTTATTTTCTCTTTCATAATTAACTAAATCCAAATGAAATTAATTATCAAAAGTCAAAATCCTCTCCATTTGAGGAGTGACACATGACAAATTCAAATCCTCTCCATTAGGAGCTTGACACATGGCTAAATATGAGCCATTTGAATTGCAAGACTCTAGTCTTTGCTTTATCGGTGCACTTTGACTCCCGATTTAATTTCTTTTCTATAATTACAGTACTCTAGCCTCTGTAATTATTTTCTGTCAGATCCATAATTTATTCTCCCCATTTTTACCTTCCCAAAATGCCCTCTTTGTCTCATAATTAAATTTCTAATAATTAAATAAAAAGAAAAACTAATTTCCTTCTCTTTATTGATTTTTCCACTTTTCCAAATAATTAGGAAAAATCTTGGATATATGAGGATCTCTTTTCAATCTCATAATCTCTTATAATTCCTTGAGACATCATAGGATTTTTTTTAAGATTTTATTCTCCTTCCAAATGTTTATTTGGAATTTTTCAAATAAAAGCCCTCAAATTAGCCTAAATCACCCTTAAATTCCTTTATAACTTTTACAAAGGTAATTTGGTCATAAAACCAATTATATAACCTCATGTAATTCTCAAGGGATATTATCCTTATTTTTTCTTAATTTTCTAAGACTTGAAAATATTTTTTCATAATTATTTTTGACCAATTTTCCTTAATTAGTCAAACATTTCATAATTGACTTGGAAAATCATAATAATTATTTTCCGTCATAAATCTTCTATTTCTCCCTATCCCTTTTTGACCCCTTAAATATTTAGGAATATTTTTGTTCCTAATTACTATATAACTGGATGTGACAATTTGGCTAAGGCAACCCCAAGAGCTGAAGGAAGGAACTTTCTATGGTAATAATAGGAAGAGGAGAAGGCCTAATTTTTCCAGAAGGCCAAGGCGATGAGGGTTTGATAATGCTTGCTGATGAAGAGAATGTTGTTAGATTGGAAAATGTTAGATTTAAGATTTTGATGATAACAATTTAAGTAAAATCTAGTTTAGTAAGTTGATCGATCAACTAATCAATCAAAGGTTAATCGATCACCTAAAAGATAAAATGTCTTTGTATAAAGGTAACTTAACAGTAAGATTGATTGATAACTTGCTAGATAATTCAAAATTTATAAGTTGATTGATCAATTTATCAATCAAGGTTAACACTGTTTAGTCTACAAGCTTGCAGGAAATTATCGATCAATTGATCGATAATTTAATGATTGATCAACTGACAGAAAAATTCATACAATTCTGGTAAGCTTTTATCAATCACTTGATTGATCAATGAGTTATCGATGAGAAGACAAATAAATGGCAAAGGTTTCCCACTCACGTTGTATCCTGTCTTATTCACCATATTATCGATTACTTTATGGATTAATGACTTATCAATAACCTGTTCTAACATTACATGATAGCTTACTGGTTTATCGATATTTTTGTTTTGTCTAAGTGTGTTGTCAGGTTTCTTAATCGATCAATTAATTGATCAGTGATTTATTGACCAAATGATCAATCATCACCATCTTCTTGAACTGAACTGTTTTAAATCATTTTCGAATCACCTGATCAATCATTGATGTATTGATAAAATGATCGATCATCCAATCTTCTGAATCTTCAGTTTTTTACTTAATGTGATCGATCAAGCTTTGTCCTAACCTTTTTGACCTAAGTTTTTGATGATCATTTATTGATCACTTAATCGATTAATATTTAATTGATCACTTACTTGGTCATCATATATTTTGTGACTACACTGTGAAAATCTTTGTTAAACCTTTTTATCGATCAGTTTTCTTGTCATCCATTTATCGATAAAGTATTCAATCAATGCTCTTTGAAAATCTATTTCTCTCATACTTAGCTTTATCGATAACCTGATCAATCAAACAGTTTTCAATCATTGTACCGGTTCATTTCATAACAAGCTTTTCACGATGATTTCAAAATCCTTTATCCTTTTATCTTTAAGCTTTTCTCAGCCTTCCTTTTACACATAATTCTCTATTGAAAGGATTTAAAGGCATAGATGAATTTAAAAGTTCTATTCTTGCAAAAATTTCTTCAGAAGTCACTATATTCATTTCTCATTCCTTATCGATCACTTATTCAAGCATCTGTTGATCCATAAGCTCATTGATAAATGTACATATATGTGACTAAAGTTTTCTTTGTAATTAATAGACAACTTGATTGATCAAATTCTTATTGATTAAGACATCGATCAAATATGTTCAGTTCATATTTAAAGTACTTGATGATTGATTCATTGCTTTTCTAATTAGTATATGAATATCAACGATAATTATTTGTTCAGTTACATTTCCAAGTTTCCTTCTGAAAGAGAACTCACTTGTTTTAAGTATTGTTATAGATTACGAAGCAAGTTTAATGGTTATTTAGTAGCATGTAACCTACCATGTTAGAAACATTAATGACGAACTGTCGTTATAACTGTCAGACACATGCAACCAATTTTCCAATGGCTAGAAGCTCATTAGTCTAACGATTAATTAAACCTCTCCAACTATAAAAGGTGCGAACAACATTGAATGAAGCATTAAATACACTAGCTACCTTTTACTGAAATATTTACTTATTCAATACTCTATTTTTCACCTAACTTCAATGTTTAACATTCATTTACTATGTGAGAGAGATTAATACACATACTTTAGTCACTTTGAGAGAGTAACTCAAGAGTGTGGACTCTTGAGAGGGATTGTAACATTACGGGTAGTAAGGGGGAGTGATTGAAAAAATCAATTATGGTACTGAGGTGTCAAGAGTCTGTTTAATCTTGGGATCATAGTGGAAATCTCAGAGCTGTTCTGAGGACTAGACGTAGGTCAAGTGGTTAAGATTGAACTAGTATAAATCATGTGTCTTTGCTCTACGATGAAATCCTTTAACTTAACCTTCTCTGTTTTATTTATAGCATTGTTTCATAGCGTTAAAATTTTATAACTCACCCAATTCATCCCCTTCTTGGGTGAAGTTACCACTAACATTTGGTATCAGAGTACGTCTCTTCAATAAAGACTTGACAGTTCGAAGAGAGATCCCATGGTAGGTTTCGGAGACAGTATACTACCTGAAGGATGTTCAACATCAAAGCTACCTGGCTTCAACAGAGAAAACTACACCTTCTAGAAGATGAGGATGAAGATCTTCATCAAAGCTAGAGAATATGGATTATGGAACGTAATCGAGCATGGAAACTATATTCCAATAAAAATAGTAGACAATCAATAAGTTCGTAAGAGTTCCTAAGGAGTTTGGCGAAGAACATAGAGGCTAGTGACGTTAAATAATAAAGCTATCAACATACTAACTTGTACCTTGAGTCAAAAAGAACATTTCTGAGTTTTCAGTTTAGAAACTACAAAGAAAATGTGGCAGGCACTGGAGATTTCCCAGGAGGGAACAACTAGTATGAAACAGAGCAGAATTAACACCCTTACCATAGAGTTTGAATTGTTTAGAATGAAGGACAGAGAAAGCATTCGAGACATGAAAGTTAGATTCTCACACCTCATCAATCACCTCATTGCACTTGGCAAGAAGTACAGTTAAGAAGATCAAGTGAGGAAAATCTTAACCGGCCTCACGAAGGAATGGGAGTCAAAAGTAATAGCCATTAAGTAAACAAAGGGAGAATCAATTGGCTCTGTTGCAGCATTATTCGGAAGCCTAGCAGAGTATAAGCGCAAATAGAAATACAAGAAGGAGATGAACGAGAAAAATCATAAGGGCATCACTCTCAAAACTCAAGAGAGTGAAGATGACGACGAAGAAGATCTAGAGGACGATGAAATGGGTCTTATGGTCAAAAGATTCAAAAAGTTCTATAGAAACAAAGTTGGAAGGAGGTTTCAATCAAAATGTAAAGCCTCCACTTCTCAAAGCAAGCCTAAAGATCCAATCATCTGCTTTGAGTGCAAAAAACTGGGACACATCAGAGTAGAGTGTCCTCAGTTGTCCAAGATGAAGGATAGAGAAAAGAAGAAAGAAAAGTTTAGAAAGAACAAGGCCTTTGTGATGTCAATCTGGGGAGACAGTTCTTCATAGGAAGAAGAGAGGGATGATAAAGAGATAGCTAACATTTGTCTCATGGCCCAAGAAGATGAAGATTTAGAAACAGATGAGGTAATCACTTCTAACCCTCTTATGATGAATTACAATCTGAATAGAATGCATTACATTCAAAATAAGTAAGAATTGCAAAGGAGTTGGTAAGCTCTAAGAAAATGATAAAGCTTCTGGAGGAATAATAAGCAAGGCAAATAGATACCTTACCTCCAGTATGCACAGAATGTGAGCAGAACAAAAAGAAAGCCAAGGAGCTCACAAAAACCTTGGAGAAATTCACTAGGGGCAGTGAAATGCTCAAAGTAATTTGAGGAGCCTAACAATGCTCAATGGATAAAACAGGAATAGGGTATGATCCTATTTAAGATAAGAGGAAAGGAAAGAAGAAAAGTAGTGGCCAGTCGTATCTTGCATTTTTTGAAAATACTATTCATTCCTCTAATCCTTTTACATTATGTTCTTATTGCAACCGTAAAGGTTATACAACCTTTTCTTGTCATCACAAGAAGAAAGGGACTTACAGGACATTAAAGTGGGTGCCCAAAGGGACTTATGTACCTAGGACAAACCATACTAACCAAAAAGGACCCAAGAAGGTATGGGTACTTAAAACATGATTGTTTTGTTGTAGGTATGTCTCAAAGCATCCAGGACAAACAAGTGGTACATCAATAGTGGATGCTCCACACATATGACGGGTGATACCAAGAAGTTCTCATCACTCAAACTAAGAGAAGCAGGCAAAGTGAGCTTCGGTGGAAATCAATCTAGAAAAATTACTAGAATCGGAGAAATAGGAAGTGACAAAGAGATGAAGGTTAAAGATGTCTACTACATAGAAGGTTTATGTCACAACATACTCAATGTCAGTTAGACTACTGACAAAAACAACTGCCTGATCTTCAATTTAGAGGAATGCCTAGTCATAAATAAAGATGACTTACCACTAAAGAAGGAAGAATTGAATGTAAAATTGGGAGCTCTAAGGGATGGTAATTTATACACTATTCAAATTGATTCAAAACTTTCTGAAAACTGTTTTGTTAGCAAAAATGAAGAAAGTTGGCTTTAGCATAAATGTCTTGCACACGTTAATATGAATCAACTTTCAAAATTAACAAAAAGGGATTTAGTTATTAGTTTGCCTAAAATTCAATTTGAACATGATATTGTTTGCGATGCTTGTCAGAAGGGTGAACAAACAAAGTCCTCATTTAAATCAAAGAAGACAGTCTCAACCAAAAGACCACTCCAAATGCTTCACATGGACTTGGTTGGTCTGTCAAGAGTGAAAAGTTTCAGTAGAAACCTATATACTCTTGTGATAGTTGATGACTGTTTGAAGATTCACCTGGACTCTGTTTCTTTCCTCTAAAGATGGGACATTTAGTGCGTTTATTATTTTGCCAAAAAGGTCCAATATGAGAAAGATATTTCTATTGTGTTAATTAGGACTGATCATAGAGGAGAATTCGAGAAAAACAAATTCACAGACTACTGTGACGAGCATGGAATTGACCACAATTTCTCAGCACCAAGAACTCCTCAATAGAATAGAGTTGTGGAAAGAAAGAACAGATTGCTCACAGAGATGGCAAGAGCAATGTTGAATGAAAAAGGGATTTCTCAAGTGTTTTGGGCTAAAGCAATGAGCACGGCCTGCTATATTTCCAACAGAGCCTACATCAGAACATTACTCGAGAAAACTCTGTATGAGCTGTACAAAGGAAGGAAGCCTAACCTAGCTCATCTAAAGATCTTTGGAAGCAAGTGCTACATTTACAACAACAACCAAGAAAAACTCAGTAAATTCAATCCTAAAGATGATGAAGGTTTATTTCTCGGCTACTCTAATCGTAGTAAAACTTATAGAGTTTTCAACAAACGCACCTTTACTATTGAAGAGTCAATACATGTTGTGTTTGCTGAAACTAAGTCAATTTCAAAACCTCTAGATGATGATGCTGAGATCATTCAAAGTTTTGAGAAACTGAATTCGAACAAACTTTCTAACAAAGTATCTCCAGAAGAAAGTTTAGAAAACAAGGATGATTTAAATGAATCTCTTTCTTAAGAAAATTTAGCATAGCCTAAAGCTTTAAGGCATAATAGAAACCATCCTCTGGAACAAATTATTGGTGAAGTCAATAAAGGGGTCAAAACCCAGAGACAAGTGTTCAATGAAGTGCGTTTCTCTACATTTACTTCACACATTGAACTAACCAATGTTGACGAGGTTCTATCTGATGAATTCTGGATAGTAATAATGTAAGAAGAGCTAAATCAATTTGAGAGAAATCAAGTTTGGGAATTGGTACCCAGACCTAATAACCATCTAGTCGTAGGCACCAAATAGGTATTCAAAAATAAGCTCGATGAATCTGTACAAATCGTCAGGAACAAAGCCAGCTTGGTAGCTAAGGGCTATAATCAGGAAGAAGGTATTGATTATGAGGAAACATATGCTCCAGTAGCTAGATTCGAAGCCATACGAGTACTATTAGCCTTTGCTTGCATAAAAGATTTTAAATTATATCAAATGGATGTTAAAAGTGCATTTTTGAATGGTTATATTTTGGAAGAAGTTTTCACCAAACAACCTCTTGGTTTAGATCCCAATTTTTCTAACCATGTTTACAAATTGAAAAAAGCCTTGTTTGGTTTAAAACAAGCTCCTAGAGCTTGGTATTAACCATTTAACAATTTCCTAATAGAAAAAGGTTTTAAAAGAGGCAAGGTGACACAACACTTTTCATCAAAAGAAATAGAAAGGAACTGTTAATTGTTCAAATTTATATGGATGATATCATATTCAGAGCTACTAATGAGGATTTTTGCCAAAAGTTTGCTAAGTTAATGCAGGGTGAATTTGAAATGTCAATGATAGGAAAATTAAACTTCTTCCTGGGATTGCAAATCAAGCAGAAGAAAAATGGTATATTCATATTCCATACAAAGTATCTTAAGGAGTTACTGAAGAAATATGGCTTGGAAAATGCAAAAAGTGTAAAGATTCCTATGAGCTCAACCATCTCACTAGATACAGACGAGAAAGGGAAAGACGTGAATCTGACCAAGTATAGAGGAATGATTGGATCACTACTCTACCTCATAGCAAGTAGACCACATATTTAATTCAGTGTAGGAATGTGTGCAAGATTCCAATCAGCTTCTAAGGAATCACATGAAGAACCAGTTAAGAGAATTCTTAGATACCTTGTCAGAACACCAAATTTAGGAATTGGTATCCAAAGAAAGGAGCAGAATATCTAATGGAATACTCAGATGCTGATCATGGGGGCTATAAGACAAATAGAAAGAGTATCAGTGGATAATGTCAATTCCTGAGAGGATGCCTTATCTCATGGTTAAGCAAGAAGCAGAATACTGTAGCAATATCCTCTACAGAATCAAAATATGTTGCCACTACTAGGTGTTGTGCCCAAATTCTGTGGTTAAAGCAATAACTACACGATTTAGGAATCAACTTGAAGGACATACTAATCCTACGTGACAACACGAGTACTATAAGCTTGTCTAAAAATCCAGTTCATCATGCCTGAACCAAGCACATTGATGTTTGACATCACTTTATTTGGGATTGTTATACCTTACTATCATATTGTCTTAGGGTTCAATTAAGACCATTTTAGACCACATTGGATGGTCTTGGGCTCAATTCTATCTCAAAAACGCTAATTTTCAGATTTTCACTGTTCATCGGGTAACAATTCATTTTCTATCCCAACTTCAAAAATTCATAACTTAATCTAGAAAACTTGAAATAAAGTGGTTCAAAATTCTATAAAAATATCTTTGAATGCTCTTTCAAGGAAAAATAGTCTTGTGAACCAATTCCATTAGAAAAAGCATCAGGTTTTTGTGAAAGTCACCTCTGTCTATTAGGCAAAAACCCTTTTTTCCAGATTCTGAACCTTAACTTTGAAAAACCATTAAAAATCGTGTAGTTGGCCATTTTTAATGTGTTAGCTATCAAAATGAAGCTCGGAATGTGATCTACAAACATGCCAAATTTCATAATTAAAAACATTCAGGAACTTAATTAAAATGTCACGTAAAGGTGGCTTTGTTAGTGAATTTACAACACTGCCCAGCATAATATTACATAACCCAAATGTCCACAAATTTTTATGGTATGATACCATAATTTTAACCTTCAATCTGTAGCTTGCCCTTGAATGTTTCAGGTCTTAAAATGTTAGATTGCATTTGGGGAATGAGATTTCTTTGAAATCCCAATAGCAAATTAACCAACTATATCATCAACATGCATCAATGCATATATATTAACTACTATTGGTGAACTAGTATGCTTATCATTTGGCAAACTCAATCATGCAAAGGCCAAAGCAAGAAAGTGCAAAGAGCAGCCACATCACAATCAAGAAAGTTCATCCACATAATAGTAATCAATCATGCAATAATCAATAATGCCAAGTTAATGTTAAATGGTTGGAAGTTTGTACTAATTTATAAAATTAGTCCCATAACTAAAAGGCCAGTGGAACGGCTTTAATAAATTAAAGAGCTGATTATGCCGATAAAAGGGTATTTTAGTAAATGAATTTTATGCAAGGCTTAAAGGGAGTGTTGTGGCCTAAGAAAATTCATAGATACTCTCTAGAATTAAAGAAAATTTATAGAGCAGACAGAAGAATTTTCTGAGCTCCGGAAGGCCATAAAGAAAGTTGGAGAAACGTGGGCCAAGTAAATTCGAAGGAAACTTAAGAAACAAGTTTGATCCAACGGTTAGGATCTAATCTCCCTTTTCCTCCATCACTTTTATGACACTTGGCATCTTCTAGAAGGTTGAGGTAAGCATGATGCAAGAAGATGATGCAATGATGATGTAAAAGTCAACTTGAAGTTCTAAAATTGCCCTTACCTTTCTATTAGCTACCAATGGCATTTTGGTCTATTCAAGCCAAATTTTTGCTTATAAATAGGCACTCCTCCCCTCACATTTTCAGCCAAGCAAGGAACCATAGGGGAAACTCTATTGTTCTTGCATTTAGAGAGAGAAAGAGCTATTTCTAGTGAGAGAAAGTCCACCTAAGTTCAAGCTTCAAGATCAAGGTATGTGATGGTTGTAGCATCTGATTTGATGCCTATTTTGAATTAGTTCCTCTTTGTATCTGATTCTGAAATTTGGCATGATTAAAGTACACTCTGTGAGCTTTAAATCATGGGTAGAACACTTTATTTGGATATGTATATGATTTATGGTGATTCTTCAAAGTTAGGGTTTGAAATCTGGAAACAATGTTGAACTTTTGGAAGAGTTTCAGTTCCGTACGATTTCAGGACTGTTTGGCATAGAATTGGTTCCTAAAATTATTTTTCCTTTAAAGTTAACTTAAGTAGCTTTCAGTGAGACTTGGAAAAACTCAGTTTTGATTTTTTTAGAATTAATTATGAATTTTCAAAGTTGAGAAAAAATTCTGGAATTCCTGCATGAACAGTACCCGCGAAGCATAATTTCCAGATTTGATCTTCTTGAATCTAAGGCCATCTAAAGTGCTCCTAATTGACAAGAAATGGATCTTAAGGATGGGAAATTATGAGATTTATATTAGAAAAGCTAGAAAGAAAACCCTAAAAGCAAGAGAAAGGGTTGAGGTTCAAGAAAGCTAGTCTTGAACTTTATGTAATCTAGTGGTCCTAATAGATTGTATGATCATTATGGCTATGTTTAGGATCTTTGGAACATCAAGAAGGATGTTTGGTGATGTTAACCAAATGCCCACATGGTTGGAAAGTCAAGGGAGTCAAAGGAAAAGTAAGAGGAAAGCTTGAGGTGCAAGGTAGTGAACTTACCTATTGTCATTGCTTGATGTTGTATGCTTGTGTGTTGCCGTGTACATGTTATTGAATGTTATTGTGACATGTTTTAGCTGCTGTAATTGCTATTCATGATGAGTAGATTATGTCTCCATGGCCATGCATCAAGAAGCTAGCTTTGAGCATGCTAGTATGTCACTAATTAACAAGAGAATAAACAAGTTGCGTGTAGTGCATTAGCATCCATCTAGCATGATTAATATGGTATTGTTTGCTACTGAGATTCCCCCGAATCTCACCCCTCCCTAACCAAACATTTAGGTCAATCAATGATGGGCAATAATGGCATGAGAAGCAAGGAGAAGAAAGTGGAGAATTGTTCATGTTAATGAATGATATTATTATTCAATGTGTAATTCTCCTATTATGTAATTTATGTTGTGGATGCCTATGATGCCATGTAATTAATTATAATACTTATGGCATGTATAGAAATGTATGAGCATAAATAGGAAAGAGTAAGCCCATGTTATGTATGCCAAAGAAATAAAAAGAATTTAAGTAAAGAGATGCTAAGAGATAAAACGTAGGTCCTGGAGTAGCGAGTTTGTAGCTCCGGTTTGACCTATCAAACGAATGAGTTAAGTCACGAGATTTGGCAGACTTATAGTACACATCCCAAGCTTTAAAATGAGAGGTAGATCATCTCAATTGGATGTGTACACAAAAAGATTTCCAAAGTTGAGGCACAGAATCTAGAAGGTCCAGATTTTACAAAATGAACAGTAATGTTTATTAATTAAACCGTACAAATTGGGCAAGGATAAGTTCAATTGGATATTTTTCCCTTAAACAGGATCAAAATATCTTTCTGTAGAATTTTAGAACACTCCAACACGATTTGTATGGAATTAGTTATGAATTTTTGAAGTTGGGCCTGTAATCTGAAAGTTAAACAATGGGTAGTAACCCGAGTAATTATGTTGAAATTTTAAATCCACGGGTTTGTGTTATGATCTGCTTGAACCATAATGCTTACGAATGTGTGCTCTGAGGGGTTAAAAGTAGGATGTTTCAAGAAGAAATGAATGATATTAAGGCCTATAAGATCCTTATGCAGAGTGATAATTATCCTAGTGAGCTAAGCTTTCCTCTTAAGCAGATGTGTGATTATTACAGAATAATCCATTACATTTACTCAAGGAGCATGATCAACAAATCTGGAAGTTTCTCCCACCTCAACCAAGATGATTATCTACTGTTGGCCAAAATAATCAGTGGAGAGAAGATCAACATAGGAGCCCTAATTTACAGTGAGATGAAGGACTTTGTTCTCAACAAGTCCAAGTCTATTCCTATCCCATATCCTCAGTTGGCTACCTATCTACTTTAAGTGAATAATATTGCACTGATAGAGCCTGGAGAGATCAAAGTGAAGGTACCCACTTCTGGAATCAATCAACTGAATAATATGAAGATCTCTATGCCCCTTAGACCTTTACAGAAGCTAGCTCAAAAAGAAAAGGGGAAACAACCAGTTGCTAGCACTTCCAGAACCCAGGATGAGGTAGAGTCCACTGCAGCTCCATCTCACACCTATGGACCATCCTTTATGGAAAGATCAATCAAGGAAATGTTCCAAATAGAACTCTAAGATTTTGAGAGGAGAGTATATGCCACGGTCAAGGACTATAGGGAAATTTTAAACAAGAAATTTGAGGGGCTTTCTAAGATATTGGATCTCCACTGTCAAGCCATATAGTCTTGGAAAAAGAGGTCTCACAGAGATTTGATTTTAAGGAAAAGGAGATCAGAGAACTTAAAGGAATGGTGGCATCTCTCTACAACAACTTCTCTGTACCTAGCACCTCTTTCAGTTTTGTGGATCTTCTATCTCATCCACCCTCTCCTCCTTACCCTGATCCTAAACCACCTTCTTCACTTATCTCTACCTCACCCACTTCTACTTCACCTTTTGTCCCTTCCACATTATCTTCTACTCCTCCTCCTACTACCTTAGGCATTGTCACAGTTCCTTAACCTGCTCCCCATTTTACTCTTTCACCTATTTCTCAGGCCCTTTCTCTAATTTCTTAGCTTTCCCCTCTCCCTATTCTCATCACCTTGCCTATTATCTCTTCTCCTTCCCCATCTTCTGATGTGGACAAAAAAAGGGAGTAGAAATCTACTTAGTTCTAGTGCTTTCATTATGCCTTCTATTATGTTTTCATTTGTGCTTTCTGTTATGGTTGTATTCTGACAGTACTTATATGTTATCAGTTATGTATTTCTGATAGTTTGATGTTTCTTGATGAATATATTTTATCTGTCATGAGTTCTTGCTTAATTCAAGATCTAGCTTAAGTCTTTATTTGATAAAATTTGATTAATCTGACACCTATGTTTTGTCATCATCAAAAAGGGGGAGAATGTTAGATTGGAGAATGTTAGATTTAAGGTTTTGATTATAACAATTTAAGTAAAATTTGGTTTAGTAAGTTGATTGATCACCTGACAGATAAAATGTCTTTGTATAAAGGTAACTTAACAGTAAGATTGATCGATAACTTGCTAGATAATTCAAAATTTATAAGTTGATTGATCAATTTATCGATCAAGGTTAACACTGTTTAGTCTACAAGCTTACAGGAAATTATCGATCAATTGATTGATAATTTAATGATTGATCAACTAACAAAAAAATTCATACAATTCTGGTAAGCTTTCATCGATCACCTGATCGATCAAAGAGTTATTGATGAGAAGACAGATAAATGGTAAAGGTTTCCCACTCATGTTGTATCTTGTCTTATTCACCATATTATCGATCACTTTATGGATCAATGACTTATCAATAACCTATTCTAACATTACATGATAGCTTACTAGTTTATTGATATTTTTGTTCTGTGTAAGTGTGTCGTCAGGTTCCTTCATTAATCAATTGATCGAGTGATTTATTGATCAAATGATCAATCATCACTATCTCCCTGAACTAAATTGTTTCAAATCATTTTTGGATCACCTGATCAATCATTGATTTATTGATAAAACGATCGATCATCCAATCTTCTGAAACTTCTATTTTTTACATAACGTGATTGATCAAGCTTTGTCCTGACGTTTTTGAACTAAGTTTTCAACGATCATTTATCGATCACTTACTCGGTCATCATATATTTTATGACTATACTATGAAAATCTATTAAATCTTTTTATTGATTAGGTTTCCTGTCACCGATTTATTGATAAACTATTCGATCAACACTCTTTGAAAATCTATTTCTCTCATACTTAGCTTTATCGATAACCTAATCGATCAAACAGTTTTCGATCACCTTTTCAATCATTATACCAATTCATTTCATAACAAGCTTTTCATGATAATTCAAAATCTTTTATCCTTTTATCTTTAAGCTTTTCTCAACCTTTCTTTTACACATAATTCTCTATTGAAAGAATTTAAAGGCATAGATGAATTTAAAAGTTTTATTCTTGCAAAAATTTCTTCAGAAGTCACTATATTCATTTCTCATTCCTTATCGATCACTTATTCAATCATCTATTGATCCATAAGCTCATCGATAAATGTATATATATGTGACTAAAGTTTTCTCTATAATTAATTGAAAACTTGATCAATCAAATTCTTATCAATCAAGACATCGATCAAGTATGTTCAGTTCATGTTTAAAGTACCTGATGATTGATTCATTGGTTTTCTAATTGATATATGAATATCAATTATCATTATTGATTCAATTACCTTTACAAGTTTCCTTTTGAAAGAGTACTCACTTGTTTCAAGTATTGTTACAGATTACGAAGCAAGCTCAATAGCTATTTAGTAGCCTGTAACCTACCATGTCAAAAACATTAATGAGGAACTACCGTTGCAACTGCCGAACACACGCAACCAATTTTCTTTTACACCTTACTATTGGATGGACTAAGAGTTCAATTAGAACTAGTTTAGACCACATTGGATGGTCTTGGGTTCAATTTTATCACAAAAACTCTAATTTTCAGATTTTTATTGTTCATCAGATAAAAATCCAGTTTTCTGGTCTAATTTCAAAAATTCATAACTTAATCTAGAAAAATCAAAATGGAGTGGTTCAAAATTCTATAAAAATATCTTTGAATTGTCTTTCAGGAAAAAAATAATATTGTGAACCAATTTCATTTGAAGAAGTGTCAGGTTTTTGTGAAAGTCACCTCTGTTCTTTTGGTAAAAACTCTTTTTCCAGATTCTGGACCTTAAATTTGAAAAATCATTAAAAATCATGTAGTTGGCTAATTTTAACATTATAGCTATCAAAATGAAGCTTAGGACATGATCTATACTCATACCATATTTTGTGATTTAATGCGTTCAGTAACATAGTCAAAACATCGCTCAAAGTCAGTTGCGTAGTTAGGGTTATAGCATTGAACAACGTCATATTTACATAACCAAAAACCAACAAAATTCTTATGGTTTGGCACTATAGTTAACCTTAAATCTGCAGGTTTCCCTTTGATGATTAATCTCCTAAAATGTTACATTTTATTTGGAAGGAATGAGATTTCAAAGAAATCCCATTAGCAAAATTAACCAACTATATCATCAACAAGCATCATTATTATGCATAACCACATTAACTACTATTAGTGAACTAGCATGCTTATCATTTGGCAAACTCAATCATGCAAAGGTCAAAGCAAGAAAGTACAAAGATCAGCCACATCACAATCAAGAAAGTTCATCCACATAATAGCAATTAATCATGCAATAATCAACAATGCTAAGTTAATATTAGTAGCTAGGTTCAACTTTGCTACTTTGCTCCAAAGACTTGTACTTCCTTTGCTTTTCTTCTTTCCCTTCACAAATGTAAAATCCTAACATAATAAACCACAAAAAGGGCAGCAAGAATCATCAACCATTCCATATAAAATTAACAACATATCTCAAGAATTCTTAAACCCTTTGAAAGCTTCTATCCTTGTTCTTGAAATTTTTAGAATTTGTGTTTTTAACCCTAAAAATTCCCTCTTGACTTATTCCTACATTATTTTTCATATAGATTCCAAATATGTGCTTGGATTTAAGAAAATAGAACTCCTGCTTTCATTTTCCTCTTGACCGAACCTATAGGGTTTATTATCCAAAAATTACAACTTTGATTTTAATGCTTCCAACACTTGTTCTTTAGGTTTATCCTACACCATTTTCCATTTTGAACACAATAGAAGCATCAAAACACTAAAAAAATCATCCTAGAGTTCATTTACTACCTTGGCTGGACTGAACCTCAAGAGAAACAACAAAGAAAACACTTTAAAAACAACCTACAACCACTTGTAACCACTAGGAACTATTAATCTTTGAAGTGTTCTAGCAAGTTTGATCAACAAAACTTCTTCCCTACCATATATATATTTTGGCCAGCAACCAAAGAGAAGAGAAACTAGGATTTTCAACCATACAACTCAAGTAAACAAAGCAAGGTACAACTTAGAACCAAAACTAACCTTAAACCTTGCTTGGATAATCAACGCTAGTGCCTTTCTCCTTGACTCCTCTTGAAGTTCTCTCTTTTCCCTCTTGGTTTCCTCTTGGCCAAAAATAAAATCTGAAAATAGGGGGAGGAGTGCTTCTTTAATGAACCAAAATATCCCAACCACCATCATAAATGCAAATCCAAGTGTCATTACCCTTTTAATATTGCATTCTCTTTCTTTAATTAACCACTTCCAAAAGAAATTAATTACCAAATGTCAAAATCCTCTCCATTTGAGGTGTGACACTTGGAAAATTCAAATCCTCTCCATTAGGGGCTTAACACATGACCAAATGTGAGCTATTTGAATTGTAAGACTCTAGTCTTGGCTTTATCGGTGCACTTTGGCTTCGAGTTTAATTTCTTTTCTATAATTACAGTACTCTGGCCTCTGTAATTATTTTCTGTCAGATCCATAATTTATTCTCCTCATTTTTATCTTCCCAAAATGCCCTCTTTGTCACAAAATTAAATTCTCAATAATTAAATAAAAAGGAAAATTAATTCCTTTTCTTTAATGATTTTTCCACTTTTAAAGGGAATAAGAAAAAATCTTGGACTTAAGGGTCTCTTTAATTTCATAATCTCTTATAATTTCTTGGGATATAATAGGGATTTTCTTGGAATTTTATTCTCGTTAAAATATTCATTTGGAATTTCCAAATAAAAGCCCTTAAATAGTGCTAAATACCCTTAAATTCCTTGTAATTTCTCTAACGATAATTTGGTTAAAAAACCAATTTATAATCTCATATATTCTTAAAGGATATTATCCTTATTTTTCTTAATTTTCTAAGGCCTGAAAATATTTTTCCATAATTATTTTTGACCAATCCTTAATGATTTACTCAGAACCTGTTCTAGACCTTGGAGATTAAATCAAAATTTTATCCAAGGATTGCACTATATGGTGCAACCTCGGGTCGTCTCATTAAAGAGCCTTAGCGAAATGGACCTAAATTAGCTTAAATGTCATGCAATGCAAACTTGAATAT